>NW_027507764.1:39385632-39595632 GCF_037356315.1 Lithobates pipiens | reverse complement strand
TGTTAATACCTATTAAAGGGATGCTGAGTGGATATTAGCTGACGCTTTAGGAAGTGAAGTTACATTCACTAAAATAATCCCATAAAAGCTTTATTTTATTAAAGTAATTCCACCCCTTTGATCTGTAGATTTAAATAAATATAGTAGATATAAAAGTAACAATGTTACTTCGTATCTCTCTAGTTTGTCTATGAACAGTGTTTATAAACACCGTCACAACGTGTCTCTTGTTTATAAACACTGTTACTTTGTATCTCTGTTTATAAATACTGTGTAAGAAAGTTTTCTTTTCTTTCTTTCTTTCTTTCTTTCTTTCTTTCTTTCTTTCTTTCTTTCTTTCTTTCTCTTTCTTTCTTTCTTTCTTTCTGTCTTTCGGGAACTACAAGAGCTAGACGTCCCAGCATGCCCTGTCTGCTACCAGCTAGTAGGATTTGCTGGAATAGGCAAAGGAAATACTGTTAATAGTTATTAAACGGATGCTGAGTGGATATTTGCTGACGCTTTAGGAGGTGAAACTAAAACAAGGAAAAAATATATTGCGCTAACCCCAAAAGTAAAAATGAGTGCATAAACCAGCAGCTACATATATATTTTATATGAATTTGGTTATGTTTGTATGTAGCTGCTGCTTTAGGAGGTGAAGTTACATACCCGCTAAAATCCAGCTCTATGATTAAGCTCCTTTGGTGGACTGAAACATACCCTGTTTCCCCGAAAATAAGACCTAGCGTGATTGTCGGTGATGGCTGCAATATAAGCCCTACCCCCCAAATAAGCCCTACCCTGTTTCCCTGAAAATAATCCCTACCCGGAAAATAAGACCTACAAGGACTTTAACTAGGGCTTATTTGGGGGGTAGGGCTTATATTGCAGCCATCACCGGCAATCACGCTAGGTCTTATTTTCGGGGAAACAGGGTAGTAGACCATCATAGAGTTTTCACTCTTTGGTTAAGCTCCTTTGGTGGAATGAAACGTGCTAGACCAACATAGAGTTTCCACTCTATGATTATTATTATTATTCAGGATTTATATAGTGCCAACAGTTTGCGCAGCACTTTACAACATGGGGGCAGACAGTACAGTTACAATACAATTCAATACAGGAGGGATCAGAGGGCCCTGCTCACAATCTAGAAGACTAAGCTCCTTTGGTGGAATGAAGCCTATTAGACCATCATAGAGTTTTCACTCTATGGTTAAGCTCCTTTGGTGGAGTGAAATGTATTGGACTATCAGAGTTTTTACTCTATGGTTAAAGAGGAAGTAAACCCTGCAAAGGTAAAGCATAATGGACTACTATGCATTGCATAGTAGTCCATTATGTGTCACTTACCTGACACAGGAGCCAGCGAAGTCACCGCTGTCCCCTGTAGTCTGGCGCATCCATCTTCTCGGTGGGGTCTCGCTGCTCTGGCGCTGTCATTCGGCCAAGCCGCGATGACGTGACTCCTGCGCATGCGCACGGGAGCCGCCACTCGCGGCATATTGCCATTGACAGCTGCGCGCTCAGTGCGCCTGCGCGCCGGTGCCTGTCTTTCGGCAAATATCTCCTAAACCGTGTAGGTTTAGGAGATATTTCTTGGACCTACAGGTAAGTCTTAATCTAGGCTTACCTGTAGGTCAAAGTTGGTTGTAAGGGTTTGCAACCACTTTAAGCTCCTTTGGTGGAGTGAAATGTATTGGACTATCAGAGTTTTCACTCTATGGTTAAGCTACTTTGGTGGAATGAAATGTGCTCGACCATCATAGAGTTTTCCCTCTATGATTAGGCTACTTTGGTGGAATTAAACATATTAGACCATCACAGAGTTTTCACTCTATGGTTACCCTGTTTCCCCTAAAATAAGACCTAGCGTGATTGTCGACGATGGCTGCAATATAAGCCCTACCCCCAAATAAGCCCTAGTTAAAGTCTTATTCTCAGGGTAGGGCTTATTTTTGGGGAAAGAGGATGGGGTTTATTTGGGGGGTAGGGCTTATATTGCAGCCATCACCGACACTCATGCTAGGTCTTATTTTAGGGTAAACAGGGTAAGCTCTTTAGGTGGAATGAAACATGCTAGACCATCATAGAGTTTTCACTCTATGATTATTATTATTATTATTATTATTAATATTCAGGATTTATATAGCGCCAACAGATTGCTCATGGCTTTACAACATGGGGGCATACCTTACAGTTACAATACAATTCAATACAGGAGGGATCAGAGGGCCCTGCTCGTTAGAGCTTACAATCTAGAAGATTAAGCTCCTTTGGTGGAATGAAACGTTTTGGACCATCATAGAGTTTTCACTCTATGCCCTTGTACACACGGTCGGACATTCCGACAACAAAATCCATCGGATTTTGTCCAAAGGATTTTGTCCGAAACTGTTGTTGCATACACACGGTCGGACAAAGTTGTCGGAAAATCCGATCGTACATAACGTGATGACGTTCGGTCGTTACGACGGGACTACGTTCAGGCTAGTAGCCAAAAGCTTTGGTCTCGTAATTTGATCTGAGCATGCGTGGCACTTTGTCCGATTGGAATTCTCTACAAACGATTGGATAAAGTCTTTTTTTTTAATTTTATATCCAGCTCCCAAACTTTGTTGGTCGGACATTCCGGCGAAAAAAGTACGATGGAGTCCACACACGGTGGGATTATCTGACAACATGGTCCGATCGGACATTTTCCGTCGGAATTTCCAACCGCGTGCAGGGCCGTCTTTAAGACAGGGCAAAAGGGGCAGCTGCCCTGGGCCCTGTCATTGTTGTGGGGCCCAAAGCAGCTGCCTCATACTTTCCAACTATCCCAGTTTACATTCCCTTGTCCCTTGAAGTTTTAGCCCTGTGCTGCTACTAATGCTGCCCAGCTATGCCCTATTGTTGTGTTCAGATGACTCACCTGCAGACCCTGTGTTTACATGTAAATACTGTCATTCATATGTAAATAGCAGTGACATGCATATGTAAATATCTGAGGCCAACTGCATTGATATGCAAATAAAGGCGGCATTCATAGGTATATGATGCCCCCCTGCAGTGAGGAGAAGATGTGCTGTAACCTATAGCAACCAGTGAGCAGTATTACTGTACAGCAATCTCTAGCAGCCAATCAACAAGCAGAAATGTGCTGTAACCTCTAGCAACCAGTCAGTAAGCAGTAATGATACGCTGTAACCTCTGGCAACCAATCGCAATCGCTGCCTGATCTTATACAGTAAACTGATTTTAAGTCTAGCTGCTATTTATTGTATGTCTCAGAGAAGGTGGAGAGCGAAACTGCATGGGGGAGGGGGGCCCTGAGCAAATTTTTGCCCCAGGGTCCAATCAATATTAAAGACGGCCCTGACCGCGTGTACAAGGGCTTAGACCATCATAGAGTTTTTGTTTTTTTTTCAAATATGATTTTATTAAGTTTTCCATACATCATAGTGTTCTCACTCTATGGTTAAGCTACTTTGGTGGCATGAAACGTGCTAGACCATCATAGAGTTTTCACTCTATGATTAAGCTCCTTTGGTAGGGTTAAAGCGGAGGTCCACCCTAAAATGGACCTCCGCTCATCAGAATCCCCCCCCCCTCCGGCGCCACAATTGGCACCTTTCAGGGGGGAGGGGTGCAGTTACCTGGATAATCCAGGTAAATGCACCCACTTCCGGGATAGCTGTCCGCAACTGCCCACCCCTTTGCGCAAGTGCCCCGCTGCCTGCTGGGAAACACACAGTTCCCAGAGGCAGCGGGGACCGTCCGGATTGCGCCGCGCGGCTCGCGCATGCGCAGTAGGGAACCGGGAAATGAAGCCGAAAGGCTCCATTTCCTGATTCCCATACCCAAGATGGCGGCGGCAGGACCCGACAGACGACCTAGCGATCGGCTTCGGGTGCCGACATCGCGGGCGCGCTGGACAGGTAAGTGTCACTATTTTAAAAGTCAGCAGCTGCAGTATTTGTAGCTGCTGGCTTTAAAAAAAAAAAAAAAAAACGCGGAGTCCCGGTGGACTCCCGCTTTAAGCATGCTAGAGTAGCTTTTGCAACATAACATTGTCTTTTATGGTGAGCGGTTGTCTTTCCCTTCTTTGAAGGACTTATATGCTGAAGGCTGTTTTCACTACCAGGAAACCCTCCCTGAGAAATGCCATGCAGCCATCCGCGCAGTGCATGTGGATAGGAAGTGGTTGCAGGAGATCAGCAGCACTGAGATGTAACAAAGGATGGAAATGAAGGTGAAAACAACGTATAAGAAAAAGGCCACTTGTTTATGACACACAGTACTTTAGCAAGCTCAGTGCCATTCAGTTTGGATTTGCTTTATCCCATAGTAACCTTTCTATTTACTGATCCATACAGCAAACTGTAATTTCAGCAATCTGCATTTCAGCATCTCCCAGATAAGGGCTACTGTTCCCTGAGATAAGGTTTGAGCTGGGGTGCATCGATAGCCAGATGGGTGGGGAGGTGGGGGGTGCCGAGGTGGGGAGCTGTGTGCACAAAGTTTTTTACCTTAATGCATAGAACGCATTAAGGTAAAAAACAAAACAAAGAAAAAACGTATAATTTTCTTAATCTGTAAAAAAAAATTCAAATGTATTGAAATATGGTGAAGAGAAAGCCTTGTGTTATTGTCTCACTGCTTTTTGAGGTTTAAGCTGAGCTATGAATCAAATTACAGACATCTCCTGCAGCAAGAGTTTCATTGTTGGTGAGATACTTTCTAAGGTTCAGCCATGCCTTAAAGCAGTTGTAAACTGATAGTTGTTTTTATTTTAGGACCTGCAAGGTAAAGGCATAACGTGCTAGTATGCATCACATACTAGCACATTATGTGAAACTTACCTGAAAACCAAGTCCTCCAGCAATGCAATGTAATGCGACGACGTCACTCCCGCGCATGCACAGGGGAGCCGTCATTCACGGCACACGTATCTGAAGGAACGGCACGATGATGTAATTGGCTGCATGTAATGTAATGATCTCCTAAACAGTATACATTTAGGAGATATTTACAGTACATACTATGCACAGGAGTTTACTTCCTTTTAATGGAAATAGACTAGACTTTTTTGACCAGGGTTCTGCGGAACCCTAGTGTTCCTCCAGTGTTTGCTAGGGGTTTCTTGAGTTGTGTCTAATTGACCTTCAATTTGATGGTGCCTGCCTATTTCTGGAGCCAACACCACTTGGCAGAGTCAAAGGCATGATACCAGAGACCTCTTTAGTTGTTTGCAAGAGTGGCAATTGGACTACCAATCTAAGGGTGGGGGGGGGGGGACATTCATCCAACTGGCTACTAATGTAAGGGGCATTCTTCCTTCCCCTGATTACCAAAGGGCACTCTTCCAACTAGCCACCAATGTAATGGATATTCTTGCTTCCTGTGATCACCAATGGGCTTTCTTCCAACTGTCCACCAATGTAATGGACATTCTTCCTTCCCTTGATCACCAATGGGCTTTCTTCCAATAGGCCACCAATGTAATGGACATTCTTGCTTCCCTTGACCCCCAATGGGCTTTCTCCCAACTGGCCACCAATGTAATGGACATTCTTGCTTCCCTTGACCCCCAATGGGCTTTCTCCCAACTGGCCACCAATGTAAGGGGCATTCTTCCTTCCATTGATCACCAATGGGCATTCTTCTAACTGACCACCAATGTAATGGACATGCTTCCTTCCCTTCATCACCAATGGGCTTTCTTCCAACTGGCCACCAATGTAAGGGACATTCTTCCTTCCATAGAGCACCCATGGGCTTTCTTCTAACTGGCCACCAATGTAAGGGGCGTTTTCCTTCCATTGATTGCCAATGCACTTTCTTCAATCTAGTAGCCACCAATGTAAGGGACATTCTTCCTTATGCCGATTGCCAAAGAGCAGGAGTTCCCAGAAACTTGAACATCAAGGGTTCCTCTGAGATAAAAAGGTTGAGAGCGGTTAATAGGGTGTCTTATGAAATAGGAAGTCTTATGAGGAAAGCTGAAGTGCCTGTATCAGCCCCCCTCAACCTGTTCATTCCAGAGGAATCCTTGAAATAATTTTCAGGTCTCTCTCTCAAAAAAAAAACCTGACATTCCGTGCAAGAGAAGAACCAACATACTCAGCTTGTGTTTCCTACCTTCCCTCCATTCCATTGCTGCAACCTTTATTAGTCTCTTTAGCTTTTGACATCATTCAGTGTTGATAGCATTTGTCCCCCACAGCACCCCTTGGCTTCTTCATCTGACCACCACCATTCAACCACCAATATAAATGGGTCAGATGAATAAATGAACCACAGCATGCAGTAGAGTCCAAAACTCCTGGAAGTGTCAAATGCTAAAGAGACCAATTGAAGCTGCAATGCTGGAATGGAGGGAAGGGAGAAGATAAGGGCTGCCAGAAAGTTGAGCATAATGACTCTTCTCTTGTAGAAATCTTCGGGTACAACTTTTTTTTTTTTTGAGAAACTGACCATATCTGTCGAAGGGCTCTTTCACATATGTGGCTAACATAGCTGCTCCTCTGAAAAGCGACCCATGATGGATTGAATCTCAGAGAAAGGTGGGGGGGGGGAGGTTATATGTTGCCTCCTCAATGCCTGTTTTAACCCTCAAAAATGCCACACCACCACCCCGCAACTGCCTGCATTGCACACAGTTGTGATGCAGCCCCATTTACTTGAATGGGTCGCGTTTCATCTGTAGTATTGCCGGCCAAAAGAGACACGCCATTTTATTTTTGGCATGTATACACCCCCCCCCCCCGAGTGGCTGCAAGCTCTTGTATAGGCGGGTGGTTGGGGTGTACCTGATTTTACGCCCCTGCACGAGTCCTTAGATGTACAGAAAAAAAGACTGCTGCACGCTTTCAGACGGCCCCAAATACACAGCTATGCTCAGCTGAGTAAACACCATAGAGGAAAACGGAGCCCACCAGTGCAATAAAAGAAACAGGAGTTTTTCGTTTTTTTTTCAAGAAGACACGTGGGGTTGATTTACTAAAACTGGAGAGTGCAAATTCTGGTGCAGCTGTGCGTAGAAACCAATCTGCTTCCAGGTTGTATTGTCAAAGCTTTATTGGGACAAGCTGAAGTTAGAAGCTGATTGGCTACCACGCAGAGTTGCACCAGATTTGGCATTCTCCAGTTTTAGAAAATCAACCACGTGCAGTGGTGAGAACTCCTTGACGCGTTTCAGGCTTACTACATATGATTAATGCCCCATACACACTATCAGATTTTCTGCTGATTTTTTCCTTCAGGTTTACCAAAACCATGTAGTGGAAGGGCCTGCCTGATTGCATACAAATTGAAACTCCTAAGGTTTGACCTCATATTATATGGTTTTGGTAAATCTGAAGGAAAAACTGATAGTGTGTAAGGGGCTTTAGTGATGTAGCTCGAAACACATGTGTGTCTTCATGAATAAACCTCCTGTTTCCTTCGTTCAATTTGTGGACTACTTTTTTTGAAAGGGTCTACTTTTGACACTGAGATTGTTCAGTTGTTGATGATAAAGGTAGACTCATCTATTCCGATATCAGTTTGCAATGTATTTAGTTCACGTAGAAAAGTCCAACTGTTTTGCAACAAAAGTTCCACTTTAAATTCTCCTGCACACGATTGGATGTTTAAGGTCCCATTCACACATACACCTTGCAATCACACTTGGGTTGTGTTAGTGCAATACAGTGCCATTCATTCAGAATGGCGACCCCAATGCACTTTGCTGATGGGCTAATGTGTGTTGTGGTGCGTTTCCAGAAATAGCGCATGTGCTATTTTTGATGCATTTCAGCGTGGTGGCATCCCACTCATGTTGAACGGGGTTGCTTTAACACAGCACACATTGAAAAGAAGCATACTTAAGGAGACTTTTATCCGATTCCTTAATTTCACCTCGGTAAACCACCCAATTTTATAATTGGCAGTAGTGTTTTTTTAAAAACATTCAAGAAATTTTCAGGTCTTGGTGACCTGAAAATGATATTCTGGCCGCGCACGTTATACCTGACTGCAATATTTCTTTACCATCAGCAATGTACTGCAAGAGCCTGCCTGATTAGAGATGAAGGGGATGGATTGCTTAGATAGATCCACACCCTGTTGCCAGATCTAAATGAGATTTGGTGATGATTGGGAGCTGAATGGATCATGTGAAAAAGAACAGGGTGCTTTCATAAACGTTAACACTTCCCATCCTGTTCTTGGACAATGGACATCTTCCAAGATACATTACATGGGAATATATGGAATACCATTTTTTATTTTTTTTTGCTTATGTAGATTAAAAGAATGAGATAACCAACCCATAAATACTGGTCCAGACATACATTTTGTATTTGTAACAATAAAAGAGTTCATCAGGAATTGATATCCAGTGCATTTTAATGCTTACACGCCAACCCGTAACTGAAAATGCTTCCATCTACAACTTTCTGAGAAAAGACCTCTTCATAAATCACTCTATTTACCAGATCCTTCTTGTACAATTACCCTGTGTGTAGCCTCTGAAACGTGTTGGCTGTTAACTCTTGATAGATTATTTTATTGTGATAAATATTATATGTGGACCGACCCCTATGGCTTGGCGCTCTCAACCTTTCACTCTACATCGACCTTTCTCAACCTTTTCAATACAGAGGAACCCTTGAAAAAGTTCTCCAGTCTCGGGGAACCCCCTGCTAGAAATCTACAACTCATGATACATTAGTGTGATGGTCAGTGGGAAGAATGGTCCTTACACTTGTGGCAGGGGCGGACTGACCATTTGCCCACTTGGGCACTGCCCGAGGGCCCCAGGCCACTAGGGGGCTCCATCAGGGTTGCCAGCCTCAGTAAAACCAGGGACAGTATGTAAAAATCTGTGTTTTTTTTTTTTTACATCCGTCTTTGAAATGTCCCTTACCGACATCCTTTTGGTCTAAAAATCCTGAGATTATAGCTGCCCCACCTCTCCAGTACCTCCTCAGCCAATAGAAACATGTCTGTGTATACTGTGTGTACATGTATGTGTATACTGTGTGATAGTATAGTGTGCATACTGTGTGGCCCCTTAATCTCTGATTGCCTGGGGGCCCCATAATCTCCTATTGCCCGGGGGCCCCATGTGTTGTCAGTCCGCCCCTGACTTGTGGTCATTGGGAAGAATTACCTCCTTACAGATAGCTAAAAAGATCAAGGGTGTCAGTGGGAACTTATCTGAGAGGCAGAAATAGCCCAATGCTGAAGGAACCCCTAGCAACCCCTGGAGGAACCCTAGGGTTCCACGAAATCCTGGTTGAGAATCATTATTCTGAATTTCAATTTTCCCTGTTGGAGTTCCATTGAGCATTAGAGTGCTGCCACATGTTAACTACCATTTGTTGTATCTTTAAAAAAAAAAAAATGGGGAGGTCGGAAAAGTGTTTCTTTAGATATATATAAATATAAATAAATATATATATATAATAGTGGAGGACCTCGAGTCAGCGGGGGAGGATGATGAAGACGTGGGGGGGGGGGGAGGAGGAGGTCATGGCCGACCCTGAGCCTGACCTCCCCTCCGACCTCCACGTCAACATCACCCAGATGATGATGGATGCTGTCCTGGAGGAGCTCGGTCTGTCCGAGAACACAGGACAAGCAGAAGAGGCAACGGAAGACCCCCCTCCAGGGAGGTAAGTTCAGTCCCTTGCTGACTAGACCTCATACCCTTTTTCATTATGGCAGAGATCTCAATCTTTTCCATTAATGTGAGGAGTATTAAGGATACAATAGAAGGCAAGCGGCACTGACATTTCTCTCTACACAGCAGAGTGATGTCTACATGCTCCAGGAGTGCGCACTCCCCCCTCTGAGGAGGTACACTCATCTGACCTCCCACTGGACCCTCGGTCCCTCCTACTGGTCCGGAGGTGGCGATTGTAAGTCTGCAGGGGTAGCCATCCTTGTCAGGGGTGGGCGCTTTGCGGTTGACTCCATCCATGAGCTAGTCTGTGGCCGTCTTCTGGTCATAGACGGTTCATGGGTGGGAGAGCCAATTAGGCTCATCAACGTGTACGCCCCCCCCAGATAAGAATGAGCGGCTGGAACTTTTCCAGACCCTGCGGACCCAACTCGTCACCACCAGGGCAGTAGTAATCGGCGGTGATTTCAACTGTCCGATAGAGGAGGATAGGCGCAGCTCCAGCATGTACACAAAACTTGATGCTACATCCAGGCTGCTCAAGGAGATGATCTCGGAGGCTTCCCTGTAGGACGCCGTGGGATCCATAGGGAAAGGTACCGTGAACTACTCATGGTGCCGTCCCGATGGATTAGTGCGTTCCAGGATCGACTTCGTGCTCACTTCAAGAGCAGTCAAGCATCGCGATTTCTCCATAATCCCCTGCTTTTTCTCTGACCACAGGGCTATTCACTTTCGGGGTGACCTGGGCGAGGGCTTTGCCCGCAAACCAGGCTTCTGGAAGCTGAATGGTACCCTGCTGGAAAATGAGGAATTGATGGGGTTTATGGCATTTTTATTGATCATTTTTTTTTACTAGTAATGTGTACGTGCCCTTCTTCCGCCTAATGCAGATATACTGCAGCAGAAGGGCACGTACAGGCAGATTAACGTACATGGCCCTTTAAGAGGAGGTCCGTGTCCGCGGGGATACCCGCGATCGTGTCATGGAGAGGAAAAACGGGGAGATGCTAATGTAAACAAGCATATCCCCGTTCTGCATAGTGACAGTGTCGCTGATCAGCGCTCCCTGTCATCAGGAGCGGTGATCAGTGATGTGTCACACACAGTCCCCCCCCCCCCCCCCACAGTTAGAATCACTCCCTAGGACACACTTAACCCCTACAGTGCCGCCTACCGGTTCACCCCTTCACTGCCAGTCACATTTTTACAGTAATCAATGCAATTTTATAGCACTGATCGCTGTATGGTCCAAAAAATGTGTCAAAATTGTCCGACGTGTCCACAGTAATTTCGTAGTCACGATAAAAATCGCTGATCGCCGCCATTACTAGTAAAAAAAAAATTACTTCCTTGTAATAGGAATAAAAGTGATCCATTTTTTTTTTTTTTAAAGTGTAAAAATAAATAAAATCAAGTAAAATAAATAAGAAAAAACAAAACATTTTTTTTAAAACACCCCGTCCCGACGAGCTCATGCACAGAACGCATGCATGAGTAGCGTCCGCATATGAAAACAGTGGTCAAACCACACATGTGAGGTATCACCGCGATCGGTAGAGCGAGAGCAATAATTCTAGCCCTAGACCCCCTCTGCAACGCAAAACATGCAACCTGTAGAATTTTTGAGGGTAAAAGTTTGACGCTATTCCACGAGCGAATTTTGAAGCATGACATGTTGGGTATCAATTTACTCGGCGTAACATTATCTTTCACATTGTAAAAAAAAAAAAAAATTGTGCTAATTTTACTGTTGTCTTATTTTTTTTATTCAAAAAAGTGAATTTTTTCCAAAAAAAGTGCGCTTGTAAGACCAATCCGCAAATACGGTGTGAAAAAAAGTATTGCAATGACCACCATTTTATTCTCTAGGGTGTTAGGAAAAAAAAATAAAAATATATAATGTTTGGGGGTTCTAAGTAATTTTCTACCAAAAACAAATCTGAAAAAGAGGCTGGTCCTTAAGTGGATATAGTGTAGTTTCTTTGGCTTTCCACAAATACGATGGGCTAGTGGAATGATGTTACTTACATCTGGGTAGCAGCAATCCATCAAAATGGTGCACAACCTGTCATCAAGAATGTGGATAATATCTCCATGTAGTTCTTTCTTTCCGTGGATGGTCACACTGTATGCATAGACAGAACCAGACCTTTGGATGGGCTAATTCAGGGGTGGTTGTTAGCATAAAGTTTATGCACCCAGGTAGGATAAGAGGTGACCAATAATGTCGGATATTTTTGTATGGCATGGACAATAATGGCGCATACGCACGATTGGATTTTCCGATGGGAAATGTTGTACGTGAGCTTGTTCCGACCGTGTGTATGCTCCATCGAACATTTGCTATCGGACTTTCCGCCAACACATGTTTGCTAGCAGGTTCTCAAATTTTCCACCAACAAAACGTTGTTGTCGGACTTGTGTGCACACAAGTCCGTCGTACAAAAGTTCACGCATGCTCTGGATCAAGCAGAAGGAGCCGCACTGGCTATTGAACTTCCTTTTTTTCCTTGGTCCGTCATACATCTTGTACGTCATCGCGTTCCCACGTTCGGAATTGTTGACCAACATTTATGTGACCGTGTGTATGCGAGACAAGTTTGAGCCAACAAACTTCGAACAAAAATCTGTGGTTTTGTCGGAGGAAAGTCCGATCGTGTGTACGGGGCATTAGAGAGCTCTTTTGTCCATGAGGAAACCTATTTGATTGTTAAAACACCATATAATGCATTTCAATACAGCCACTAAATAAAGGACTAAAAAAAGCATGCCAAAGACCACACTAAAGCCTCATACACACAATCGCACTTTGTACAAACTTTCCCGTGGATTTTTGTACAAAGGGCATCGGCTGTGAACTTGTATTGCATACACACGGCAGGACTTTTTTCTGCCATCTTTCACCAAATCACGTGGTTTTTCTGCTCTTTATCGCCACCTTTGGTCAACTTCTGTATGTTTGCCTTAAAGGCCCATACACACGATCAGACTTTTTGGCAACAAACATGCAAATTAGCTGTTTTGGAGCAACATCCGACCGTGTGTACGCTCCATCGGACAAACTTTTTTGGTTTTCATCTGACTTTTGTTGGCTGTGCGAACGGACAAACTTTCTGGCAACAAAAGTCCGATGGAGCAAAGTCTGATCGTGTGTACAGAAAACCATAGGACTTTTGTACAAAGTACAAACAGACATGCTCAGAACCAATGCAAAAGAATCAGACAACAATACAGAAGTTGGCCAAAGGTGGCGGTAAAGAGCAGAAAAACCACATGATTTGGTGAAAGTTGGCTGAAAAAGTCCTGCTGTGTGTATGCAATACAAGTTCTCGCCCGACGCCCTTTGTACAAAAATCCAAGGGAAAGTTTGTACAAAGTCCTATCGTGTGTATGAGGCTTTAGCTGTTTTGGAGCAACATGCGACCGTGTGTACGCTCCATCGGACAAACTTTTTTGGTTTTCATCTGACTTTTGTTGGCTGTGCGGATGGACAAACTTTCTGGCAACAAAAGTCCGATGGAGCAAAGTCTGATCGTGTGTACAGAAAACCATAGGACTTTTGTACAACGTGCAAACAGGCATGCTCAGAACCAATGCAAAAGATCAGACAACAATACAGAAGTTGGCCAAAGGTGGCGGTAAAGAGCAGAAAAACCACGTGATTTGGTGAAAGTTGGCTGAAAAAGTCCTGCTGTGTGTATGCAATACAAGTTCACAGCCGACGCCCTTTGTACAAAAATCCAAGAGAAAGTTTGTACAAAGTCCTATTGTGTGTATGAGGCTTAACAAAAAGGTAAAGAATAACATAAACAAATCAACCAATAAATGCAATACAAGTTCTCGCCCGACGCCCTTTGTACAAAAATCCAAGGGAAAGTTTGTACAAAGTCCTATCGTGTGTATGAGGCTTTAGATAAGCATAAACCATTGACAAGGGCAGACAGAAGCCCTAAAGGAGGTTAATGGTGGGACCATGCAGTATATGTAGTACAAGGCTACATAAAAAATATAATTCAGAAAGAGCATAAAAAAACACTAACCACCACCACGCTATCAAGATAAAAAGACAACGCTCATCCCACCCGCACACACACATACAGCTTAATAAAATTAATAGGTAAGTAGTGGCCTAGAGGACCAGGTGTGGGCAACCAGGCAATAGAAGTGTATTAGATAGGAATCCACCTTTCAGGTGATGTTGCCGAAAAAAACACAGACAGTGGTCTTATGCCAGACAGTTACCACCTAGGTCTCAGCCCGGGGGGTCACCGGGGACATATCTATAGCACAATCAGTCCACTTGGCCGGCTTGAATATCACAGCTTTTGGGTCCACAAGATACCTTATCTGTCTACTACTCACTGGACTAGAGATGGGTCACCGGTGAGACCTATGTGGATTATTAGCTTTTTAAAAATAAAATTGATCTTAATTCTGCCCTTACAAGCGCCCTCGTGTGTTTGTTTGCCATGCAGATATCCCTTCTATCCGCTGAGGAACTGCACTAAGTCTTATTGACTTAGTGTAGGGATATGCAATATGCGGACCTCCAGCTGTTGCAAAACTACAAGTCCCATCATGCTTCTGCCTCTGGGTGTCATGCTTGTGGTTGTCAGAGTCTTGCTATGCCTCATGGGAATTGTAGTTCTGCAACAGCTGGAGGTCCGCTAATTGCATATCCCTGACTTAGTGCAATCCCTTCTATGCGCTGAGCCTACCCATTAAATAGCCTATGCGGTCATTATGAACTTTTTGAACAAGTTTACCCCGACTTGTTCAAGCCTCACTTGTTCCTGCCCTGACTTAGTTGGGGTAGGCGGAACACTTTGGTGGGGGTTAGGAATCCCTGAGTCCTAACCTTGTTCTTCTAGGGGAAACCATAACTCCTAACCCTAACCCTAACCCTAACCCTAACACCCTAACCCTAAGTTCTAACCCTAAAGCGTCACCACTTTGGAGTTCACTGGCTTGTTTTGCACTGTAACCGATTTGGTATATTGCTAATCCCAGCAATCGCCTATCGGAATTGTGTGTGCAAAGATCAGTTTTCGAACACGTTGTGTATGAAATGTCACTTTGACTATTTTTTTACAGGGCTGTATACTGATAACGACCTCAATTCACAAACACCAGGATAAGGATACAACTACACCTTTTTTTCCAAGCAAAGTTTAATGAGAGGTGAACATCTCAAAAATATTAAGATCCTTAAAGAGATTAAAAAGTTTTATTAATGAAATGAAAATAAATAATTTAAACTAAAAAAAAAGTACAAAAAAATTATAATTATTAATTCAATTAATTAAAATTAATTAAATCAAATATAATTAAAATTAATTCAAAGAAATTATTTTAAAAAAGATCCTTATCCATTAATTGAAATACATTATTTTAAAAAAAGATTTGTATCCATTAATTTAAATAAATTATTTAAAAAAAAAAAGATTCTTATCCTTGTGCTAAAGCTTTGTGAATGGAACTGAATATTTAAACGTACAAGCAAAATTTAATGAGATGTGAACATTTCAAAAATATTCAGATCCTTAAAGAGATTAAAAAGTTTTATTAATTAAATGAAAATAAACAATATGTGAACATTTCAAAAATATTCAGATCCTTAAAGAGATTAAAAAGTTTTATTAATGATAGAAAGTTTGGTTGCCGGGAACACACTGAGCTCTGTAGTTTAAACTGTGTTTCAGTATATTATATTCTCCTCCCGGACCAGACCCCTCTTGCGCAGCGTGATCCCAGTAGGGGCACAGGAGGGGACCGGTTAGGGAAGGTAAACAGCCGACGAATTAAGTATATTGTTGTATGTTACAATGTTAATACTGTTCATGTATGTACTCAGCATTATTGGATTGTAATTGCAAAAAATTCCAATAAAAATTATATAAAAAAAAAAAAAAAAAAAAAAAAAGTTTTATTAATTAAATGAAAATAAACAATTAAAAAAAAAAAAACATTACATAAAAATAATAATAATTCAATTAATTAAAATGAATTAAATCAAAGATAATTATAATTAATTAAAATAAATGATTTAAAAAAAAAAAGTTTCTTATCCTCGTACTAAAGCTTTGTGAATGGAACTGAATATTTACGTGTACAAGCAAAATTTAATGAGATGTGAATATTTCAAAAATATTCAGATCCTTAAAGAGATTAAAACATTTTATTAATTAAATGAAAATAAACAATTTAAATTAAAAAACATTACATAAAAAAATATAAAAATTAATTAAGTAAAATATAATTATAATTAATTAAAATAAATTATAAAATTATCCTTGTGCTAAAGCTTTGTGAATGAGTGAACTGAATATCTAATTGCACAAGGAAATGCAAGCAGGGAGGTTGAGCAGGGAGATCCATGGAGGTCTAGGCTAACATAATTCCCTCTATATGTGGATCCCAAACACAAAACCAGACTTGCGTCATGATCCATCATATGGTTTACCTTGGCAAAAAGTCTATGACACCTGGATCAGCCCATTACAAAAAAGAGGGCTCTCCCAGTGTATTGTTATTTTTGGCGGCCCCTTAAAGTAGTTGTAAACCCTTATGCCGCGTACACACGGCCAGACTTGCCAACGGGATAAGCTCCATCGGCATTTCCGGCGGAAAAATTTAGAACTTGTTCTCTATCCAAGTCCGTCGGAAATGCCGACAGAAAAAATCCAATGGGGCATACACATTGTCGGATTACCCGACCAAAATCTCCCATCTGACTTTTTCTGTCCGAAATTCCGACCGTGTGTGTGTACGCGGCATTACATACCACTTGTACCTACAGGTAAGCCTATAATAAGCCTTACCTGTAGGTACTGAAAATATCTCTTAAACCTGCGCGGTTTAGGAGATATTTACCATATACGCATGCTCCGACGTCATCGGCGCATGCGCACTAAAGAAAGGCCACGATTGCGCCGTTTCTATAGGGCCCCACGCCGGCTCCCACGCGCATGGGGGAGTGACGTCACGCTATTCCGGCCAGTCACAGAGCCGGAGTCCACAGCCCCGGAAAGGAAGAGGGGTGAAGATGTCCTCGAGGTTCCACCAGTGGGAAACCTTGAGGACATTGCGGGCTTCGTTTGCAGGTAAATGCACACTAGCCCATTATGCTTTTTCTTTGCATGGGAATAAAGAGGAAGTAAAACCCATCAGGGTTTACTTCCTCTTTAAGAATAAAGGTGGGGCTACTGAATTAGAGATAGACAGCCCATGGACCCGGTCACATTGGGACTTTTTGCTCCAGTTTAACTTGGGAGCCATCAGTTGCCCAAAGTGGTGTCGGAAACGCATCTCCTAACCAGTGTTAATTTTGAATTTTTCGCGGACTAAATAAACTGGCACTGGAGATTTTAGTCAACTAAAATACGTCCAAAACGAAAACAATTCAGATGACTAAAATACGACTAAAACCAAAACTGCATTTTAATCAAAAGGCTATTGACTGAAACAAAATTGAATTTGACGTAAAAAATAACACCGCTCTCAACGCCATGAATTCCAACGCGGCGTCCTGCTCTTTCTCACTACCCTCGGGAACCATCTCCTCCACAACGATTTCCTATTATTTCAGAATATTGCCACTGGCGGGGGACAGAGAAACAAAAGAATTTCCGCACAGCCTCATGCAGAAGAACTCAGACGAGGAATATTAGGGCGAAACACCCAACCAGAGTCATTAAAACGTCTTCCTGTGTTTCTGAAAAAAAAAAAAAAAAGTATAATATAAGGCAAGCAGTAAAATCACAAACTGTGTAAGTTGTTACATTTTGTTTGATTAACTTTATACAGGTTATTTCTGACATTCCCAAATTTTTGCCATCACACCCTTCTATGGGTCAACTTAGACTTGTGCATAGTGGCAAGGAGCGACGCGACGCATGCGTTACCACAAAGCATAGCATTGCACCTGCGGTATGTTTGGTGTTTGACTATGCTTTTCGTTGTACTGTATAGTAGAGCCCAATATACAACACAACAAAGTGTATGTACCATGCGTTATGGTGTGCTGCATTGTTAACCACTTGCAGACCGGACCATTTTGCTGGTCAAAGACCAGACCACTTTTTGCGATTCGGCACTGCGTCGCTTTAACTGACAATTGCGCGGTCGTGCGACGTGGCTCCCAAACAAAATTGACGTCCTTTTTTTCCCACAAATAGAGCTTTCTTTTGGTGGTATTTGATCACCTCTGCGGTTTTTATTTTTTGCGCTATAACCAAAAATATAGCGACAATTTTGAAAAAAACGCATTATTCTTTACTTTTTGTTATAATAAATATCCCCCAAAAATATATAAAAAAACATTTTTTTCCCTCAGTTTAGGCCGATACGTATTCTTCTACATATTTTTGGTAAAAAAAAGCGATTATTGATTGGTTTGCGCAAAAGTTATAGCGTTTACAAAATAAGGATAGTTTTATAGCATTTTTATTAATAATTTTTTATTATTTTTTTTTTACTAGTAATGGCGGCGATCAGCGATTTTTATTGTGACTGCGACATTGTGGGGGACCCATCGGACATTTTTGACACATTTTTGGGACCATTGTCATTTATACAGTAATCATTGCTATATAAATGCAGTGATTCCTGTGTAAATGACACTGGCAGTGAAAGGGTTAACCAGTGGGTGGCAGTGTAGGGGTTAAGTGTTCCTAGGGGTGTGTTACTAACTGTGGGGGGGTTGGGCTTTTTTATTTAGTGAACACTGATCTCTGCTCCAATCACATGGAGCAGAGATCAGCGTCACTAGTTGCTAGGCAGAATGGAGAAATGTTGTTTACACAGCATTTCCTCCATTCGGCCGCTCCGTGAGACGATCGCGGGGATGCCCGCGGCGATCGAGTCCGCGGGTCCTGCAACCGGACTCACGGGGGTCCCGACCAGCGCGGGAGCACGCCCCCGGCGGCGCGCTCCCGATGGCAGGGCGGCATTGAATATTGGACGTACCTGTACGCCAATATGCCTGCCCGTGCCATTCTGTCGATGTACATCGTCGTGCGCTGGTCGGGAAGTGGTTAAAGAGGAGTTCCGCCCCCTCCAGCAAAAAATTGCAAAAATTACACATACTGTAGCTGCTGATTTTTAATATTAGGACCCTTACCTGTCCTGGAATCCAGCGATGTCTAGACATGTGCAATTGGTTTAGTTCCAAATTCGTTATATCCAAAATATCCGAAAGAATGAAAACCCATTTAACACATTTTTTTTCTGAATATTGGAAAATGAAAATTCGTAAATTCAAAATTTTTAAAATCCGGAACTGAAATTCGAAAATCCAGAACGGAAATTTGAAAGTTTGTAAATTCGCTAAATTGGAAATTCAAAAGCCAAAAATCAGAAAATTTGAAAATCCCCCCCCCCCCCAAAAAAAAAGTTTAAAGTGGTGTTGCCACCAAAAAATAAAAAAATGTTTAAAATTCTTAAAAAAAATAAAATATTTGGAAAAATTTTTTTTTTACTCACCTCTAAATACCTGTTGCTAGGGGGTCCCTCGTAGTCTGCCTTCTTCCTTGCCCGGGCTGGTGACATCACTTCCCCTCGCACCGCACAGTCACCTGGGACCTGTCACGTGTCCCAGGTCACTGTGCGGCGTATCACGGTGCTCTGCGCCGCTCGTGCATGCACAGTGGGTGCCTGGCTGTGAAGCTACAGCCGGGTGCCCACAGTACGAATGACGGCGCAGACCAAAATGAGGGACAAATGAGGAGGAATGAGAGGCAGAGGGACATTGCTCCAAATCAGGGACAGTCCCTCCAAATCAGGGACAGTTGGGAGCTATGGGACAGTCCCTGATTTGGAGCAATGTCCCTTTGATTTTTCTCAATGTTACACAGCAAATCGGAATCGATGAAAGAAAATTTGTACGCAAAGAATATTCTCGTACAACAAGGGCTTTTTTTTTTGTTGTTGTTGTTTATTGTTTCTGATCATGCGCAGTCTTCCTTTTCTGATTTTTCTTGTATGAAAATTGTACGAAAACGGTACACATTAAACGAAAACGTTTCGTTCTGTCTCCATTATGAGAAGAATTTGGGAGTTTGTCCCTTTGCGAATTTTCATATGAAAATTCGGAATCGACTGTCGAAAGTCGTGTACGCACGATACGAAAATCGTACAGAAATTATTTGGACGAAAATGTTTTCTTATAGTGTGTATGAGCCTTTAGTGTACCCTCCCCCAATGTCAGCTATTGTCAGATTGGCGGCCACACTATCACGGTCCCACTATAGGTTGCTGATCGCCACCACTACTAGTATAAAAATAAATAAAAATTCCAGTATACATATCATAGTTTTTGGACGCTACAACTTTCACGCAAACCAAATAATATACACTTTTTGGGATTTATTTAAAAAAAAATTTTTTAACCAAAGACATGTAGCAGAATACATATTGGCCTAAATTCATGAAGAAATGTGTTTTTCTTCATTTTTCATTGGATATGTTTTATAGCAAACAGTCATTTTTCATTTTTTTTACACAATTTTCAGTCTTTTTTTTCTATTTATATAATAAAAAATAAAAGCCCAGTGGTGATCAAACACAACCAAAAGAAAGCTCTGTTTGTGTGCAAAAAAAAAAGATAAAAATATTTGGGTATAACGTTGCATGACCGCGTAATTGCCAGGTAAAGTAGCTCAGTGCTAAATAGCAAAAAAAAAATGGCCTGGTCATGAAGGGGGGAAAACCTTCCAGAGGACAAAGTGTTTAATGACTATTCGACGGAAAGTGAGGGGAAGTTCGTTTTCACTGGACCCGGAACAGAGGGGAAACCTTTCAATGGGGAATTTGGGACAACTGTGCAAGAGAGAACTTTCCCTCACTTTGGAAAGGTTCTCTTTCACCCCCCTCCATTTGTCTGTCCAGGACAGAAAGTACTGAGACATTTTCCCAATGGGACATAGATAGCAAAAAATAAACTGACTGGGATCTTAACCCTTCCCTACTCTGCCCAAAACTAAAAGAGAAGACTTAGCTATACTATACTATACTATAATTATTATTATTATTATTATTATTATTATTATTAATAATAATAATAATAATAATAATAATTATAAACTAAAAGTAAAAGAGAAGACTTAGCTATAGATATACTATACTATTATTATTATTATTATTATTATTATTATTTTTATTATTAATAATAATAATAATAATAATAATAATAATAATAATAATAATTATAAACTAAAAGTAAAAGAGAAGACTTGGCTATAGATTGACTTTTTTTATTATTATTATAATTCTTAGTAAAAGAGAAGACTTAGCTATAGATATACTATACTATTATTATTATTATTTTTATTATTAATAATAATAATAATAATAATAATAATAATAATAATAATAATAATAATTATAAACTAAAAGTAAAAGAGAAGACTTGGCTATAGATTGACTTTTATTATTATTATTATAATTCTTCTTCTTCTTCTTCTTCTTCTTCTTATTATTATTATTATTATTATTAATAATAATAATAATAATAATCATAATCATAAAAACAACAACAATAATATACAAAAAAAAGAGAAGACTTAACTATAGATATACTTTTAATTATTATTATTATTGTTAATAATAATTATTATTATTGTTAATAATAATAATAATCATAAAAACAACAACAATAATAATAATAATAGCATAATAATACTAATAAAAATGATCATAATAACTCAACAACCTACAAAAAAAAGTAATAAATTCTATTTACAAAGTTTATCTTTTTTTTTGAAAACCTGCGTTTAAATATCACAGAATTTGCAGAATTCAGGGCAGCATACCTTGCAGGTGTTTTCACTCCTTATCTTAATCCTCTGGCAGGTGAAGGTTACAGAATATGGTCAACAGTTCAGTTTCGAATTGATAAATTCTTTTATCCAGGAGGGGTTACTTTTGTGAGGTCCTATAGGTGACACCACGTCAACCGGCAATTAATATTTTATTTTATTTATTTTTATTTCAGGTATCACTCAGGTAATATAATATATTTTTTTTAAATAAAGATTTTTATTAAAGACAGGAAATGTTTAGTTGCGCAGAGTGTAGGTATTTCTTTAGTACACTTAGGGGGAGATTTACTAAAACTGGAGTGCGCAAAATCTGGTGCTGCATAGAAATCAGTCAGCTGCAAGGTATATATCAGCGGGATTATATCTCAGGGTTTTGGGTCCTTTATGCCATTTATTTTATGTAATTTTGTGTTATATTTTGAGTCCTCTTTCTTTCTTGAGATACGCAAAAAAAAAAAATATATACATATATATATATATATATATATATATATATATATATATATATATATATATATATATACATATATATATATATATATATATATACATATATATATATATACATATATATATATATATATATATATATATATATATATATATATATATATATATATATATATATATATATATATATACACATATATATATATATATATATATATATATATATATATATATATATATATATATATATATATATATATATATATATATAAAAGCTTAATTGAACAAGCTGAAGTTATAAGATTGGCTACCACGCACAGCTGCACCAGATTCTAAGTTCTCCAGTTTTAGTAAATACCCCCCTTAATATGCCAAACACGTACCCCAGTCTAGGATTGATTTAGTAAAGGAATAGAGACTGTTCATTTAGGTTAGTAAATGTTGTGTTCAATTTAATCAATTAATCGTGTGCAAATAAAAATCCTTTTTTTTTTATTACCAGACTATTAACACTTTGCAAGTGCCAGTATCCAGTTTTTAGTTGGATTTTAGTTGTCACCACTGGGGTTCTCCATAAAATAGTAGGACCTCCTAGCTTTAGCACAACCCCTTAATGACAGCTCTCTGCTCTTACCAGGTCTGTGTAATGTCCTTGCATCCTGAAACACTTCCACGGTCCCTGACTACCTCCTGCAATTTCCTTTTGGCCCATTGTTGTAAAGGTCTGTCTCACTAACCAATACGGAGGATTGGAAGCTGGAGAATGGGGTGAGGGGGGGGGAGGCTAGATCCAAAGGCTATGGAAAGTGTTTATGATGGCATTGACCCACTGCTGTAAAGGTGTGCCTCACTAACCCACAAGGAGGCACAGAAGACAGTAGGGGGAAGGATAGAATTAATGGCCATGGAAAGTGGGTACTGATGGCATTGGCCCATAATTGTAAAGATCTGCCTCACTAACTAATAAGGAGGCCCCGAAAACAAGAGGGGTTGGCTAGAGCCAATGGCCAGAGATGGTGGGTACTGATGACACTGGCCCATCGCTGTGAAGGTCAGCCTCACAAACCAATAAAAAGGCACAGAAGACAGGAGAGGGAAGACTAGAGCCAATAATCATGGATGGTGGGTACTGATGACACTGGCCCATTGCTGTGAAGGTCAGCCTCACTAACCAATAAGAAGGATCAGAAGACAGGAGGGGAAAGACTAGAGCCAATGGCCATGGATGGTGGGTACTGATGACACTGGCCCATCTCTGTGAAGGTCAGCCTCACTAACCAATAAGAAGGTACTGAAGACAGATGGGGGAAGACTAGAGCCAATAGCCATGGATGGTGGGTACCGATGACACTGGCCCATTGCTGTGAAGGTCAGCCTCACTAACCAATAAGAAGGATCAGAAGACAGGAGGGGAAAGACTAGAGCCAATGGCCATGGATGGTGGGTACTGATGACACTGGCCCATCTCTGTGAAGGTCAGCCTCACTAACCAATAAGAAGGTACTTAAGACAGATGGGGGAAGACTAGAGCCAATAGCCATGGATGGTGGGTACCGATGACACTGGCCCATTGCTGTGAAGGTCAGCCTCACTAACCAATAAGAAGGTACTGAAGACAGGTGGGGGAAGACTAGAGCCAATAGCCATGGATGGTGGGTACCGATGACACTGGCCCATTGCTGTGAAGGTCAGCCTCACTAACCAATAAGAAGGCACAGAAGACAGGAGGGGGAAGACTAGAGCCAATGGCCATGGAAGGTGGGTTCTGATGGCATAACAGAGCACCCTGGTTTTGGAGGGTATCTTGGCTTGCAAGAAAGGAAATGCCAGGTGGCATGCTGGCATCTTAGTTTACCTCAAAGGGACCTTTGCATTGTTCATGCTAGGCCAAGCAATAAGTTGACAGCACCCCCAGTAGCTGTTTAGGCTCACCTTCCATTGGACTGTTGAAATAGATTTTCTTTGTTTCTCTGATTTACGAGATCAGCTAATTGGCCGACTTCCCAGTTTTAGAACTATAGACAAAGATGTTAATACATTTTTTCTAGAGGTCCTCAGAGCTCTGACATCGTAACTAGAGAAAATGTTTTAGAGCAGAATGGAGTTCTTTTTTTTTTAAGCATTGGAGGATATATTATGGGTGAACATTTTCCTACATCCAGTGTCAGATATACTTGATAGATGGTCATCCAATCCAATAAAAATTCTGACTGGCACCAAGGACACCATAATAGATGACATTAATGGATTTGATATTGGTGGAGAGCCAGGCTAAATGAATCCTTTCAGAATAGTTGCCGTCAAGTCTTTGGGTTGGATTGCCGTGTATCCATCATTTTTGATTTTGCTCATAATCCATCAGATCTTTGACTTAAGATCTCTGAGCTCAGACATCAGATCTTTGACTTAACTCTTAAATCTTCCCCAAAATCTATTCCTTAACCCCCCCCCGTCTCATGAAAAGTCAACAAGGCCACCACCAGCACAGCAAAGCTTCCATGCTAACCACTAAACCAAAAAAAATTACAATATAAAATCCGTGCTTAGACCACCTAAACGTTGGAATCTGCTACCACAATTTGTTGGTCAAAGTGCTTACCTCAATCAACAACAAATATACATATAAAATGTCCTTTTATATTACAAGAGATCCCGAGTTAAAGCCACCGCCAACACTAAAACTAATCACAGCTACTTACCAAAAGCATTTGACCCCCCCTCACAGTGGCTCAAACACACATTGGTTATCTCAAAGGAACAGCTCCAACCACGGTCCCCCCCCCCCCCCCCACACTCAGTATGCTCATTAGGTGTATTCCTTCCCATCTCCAAATACTCGTACAGAGGAAAGAAGGAAAGGGCAAGTGGGACTTTTAACCTCCCTGGCGGTACGATTATTTCGGATTTTAGGTGCTAAAAGCGGTACCATTATTTTGCATGAAAATTTGGCGTTTTATATTGTAGTCATGCAATTCTTAGGAATAACTCTCTTAAATCTGTCCAAACCAGAGTCTAGCAGACATCCCGGGTATGATAAAGTTTGAAAAATGAAATCATAAATTATAATATAATAAATAATTATAAATAATTGTACCAAATAATAATATAACAATAATAAAAATTATTCAATAATGTAATCAAATCAAAAACACTGAAATTTGCTCAGTTGCAGAATTGTCGCTGTCATTACTTTTCAGTATTTGATGACGGATCTCCCCACAAATCGCTATCGCTCAATTCTGCGAGTGATTCCAATTTATTATCGCTGTTTTCTAGCTGGTCTAAAATCATTTTTGATGTAAAGGGACAGTTTTGGTTGCTATGGGCAATCTCCAGTTTCCAGGCATAAAGAACAGTTTTTATTATATAAAACTACATGCAGGACACTGGGCAGACCACTAGGGACAAAGGGGATGTGAAATATTTACATACAGCAATGTAATCTGTAAGATTACATTATACTGTATGTTTACTGTTTGTTTCACTTTTTGAATTTGGCGCCGATCTCCGTGCCCGTGCGTCGCAACGCTCGCAGGGCACGGAGATCGGCGATGTGATGTATCGAGCGAGACACGGCTCGCTCGTACAGCGGGGATACAACGCTGGATCCGAGGGAGAAGGTAAGTAAACATCCTCCTGGATCCAGCGATGCAGTCCCGAGTCTGGCTCGGGGATACCGCTTTTGGTATGAAAAATCCACCCCGGGTCAGACTCGGGAATACCGTCAGGGGGGTTAAGGTACCAAGGATTGAATTGAACAATCAATTTGAAAAAATATATACATTTTAATTAAACAATTCTTTAAAACCGCAATAAACATTTACAGGGATCTCATAAAGATTCTTAAGACATATACAATCACTTCATACTCTACATGTTTCGCTCAGATGAGCTTCCTCGGGGGGTTTTGTGGAAGTGTCGCATGAAGCAAAAATATACTATAAGAGAAACAACAATTGCAAATGTTGCTCTTATCTTATAGTACAGGTAGGGGTGGCCTGACAACTCATGGGGCCCCCGGGCAATAGGAGATTATGGGGCCCCCAGGCAATCCGAGATTATGGGGCCACACAGTATAAACACACACACAGTATACAATCACACAGTACACATAGTATACACAGACATGTTTCTATTGGCTGAGAAGGTACTGGAGAGGTGGGGCAGCTATAATCTCAGGATTTTTAGACCAAAAGGATGTCGGTAAGGGACAATTCAGAGACAGATATAAAAAAAACACAGATTTTTACATACTGTCCCTGGTTTTACTGAGGCTGGCAACCCTGATGGGGCCCCCCAGTGCCCGAGTGGCCCAATGGTCAGTCCGCCCCTGAGTACAGGCATACCCCACTTTTAAGTACATAATGGGGTTTATTTACTAAAGCTGGAACGTGCAAAATCAGGCTCACTTCTGCATAGAAACCAATGAGCTTCTAACCCCAGCTTGTTCAGTGAAGCTTTGGTAATACAATCTGGAAGCTCATTGGTTTCTGTGCAGAAGGGAGCCTGATTTTGCACTTTCCAGCTTTAGTAAATAAACTCCATTGTGTACTTAAAAGTGGGTATGCCTGTATATTTTTACTTCATGCGACACTTCCACAAAACTCCTGAGGAAGCTCATCTGAGCGAAACATGTATGAAGTATGAAGTGGTTGTATATGTCTTAAGAATCTTTATGAGATCCCTGGAAATGTTTATTGCGATTTTAAAGAATTGTTTAAATAAAATGTATATATTTTTTCAAATTGATTGTTCAATTTAATCCCTGGTACCTTAAAAGTCCCGCTTGCCCTTTCCTTCTTTTCTAATGTTAAAATGGGATATGGTACCTAATATTGACCCCATGTCACCCAGCTCATAAATAACTCGTACAGAGGAGTTTCCAACACTCTAGTCACGATCATCCGAGTCATAGATCTCAATAAAGAAAATACAGCCCCTTCAAAATGCAATATGCTTCTTAAAAGTTTAATTGTGTATAAAAAAAAGCCACTCACGTGTTCATGGATATAAAATCACATTTATATTCTCATAGAGAAGTTTCTATCACAAAAGATGGCCACGCTCCTCTCCGTCCCTAATGTTGCGAAGATGTCACATGCCAGACTCCACCCTACGCGATTCGTCATTAAAAAAAAAAAGATGCCGTCTAAACCACCCAGACATCAAGTTGTGGCACTTTTTCATTGTGAGCTGCAGTTGCAGATATCATAGATTGCTAATCCATTCCTTGTACTTGTAGCTAATTTGCGAGTAAAAGCATTTAAAGAGTGGTCAGGGATCCCAGTTGGATCAACGTGCATTGTGTGCAGTGGCTAGTATGCAAAAGTACAGTTAAAAAGATAGTCTTTCTATTTCTGCAAGCATGCGACCTTGTGATTCCTCCTTGCAGACAAAAAAAAAGATACAAAGAGAGACAAAATACTAAGGGGTAAATTTACTAAAACTGGAGAATGTAAAATCTGGTGCAGCTCTGCATAGAAACCAATCAGCTTCCAGGTTTTTTAGTCAAAGCTTAAAGCGTTTGTTACCCCAAAACGTCATATTCCTGATATGTGGCTGCTGAACCATGTACTTGTATGAGAAAGTCTCCTGTTCTCTTTGTATTGCTTCCTTTGTGTGAAATCCCTGGTGTTCCTGCCAATCCCTCTGCTTTCCATTAGAAACTGACCGCACTAAGCAGGAGAGCACATAGGTGTGCTGGGAACGCAGTGTGCCCTCCTCCGGTGATCAAATTTGTCCTGACCCCCCCCCCCTCTGAACAGCCATTCACTGGGAAGCTCAGTGTGCTGCTGCTTCTCCTCCCCCCAGCTCTTATGCAGCTGAGAGCAGAGGGAATGTGATCACTTTTTAAAATAAAGGGATTTGTAATGTATTTTTATATCTATAAAAAAAAATGTGGTCTTTCATTTCTATTATAAACTGAATGGGTTGTATTACAAGTTGATCTTTTACAATCACTTTAATGGAACAAGCTGAAAATAGAAGCTGATTGGCTACCATGCGCAGCTGCACCAGTATTTGCACTCTCCAGTTTTAATAAATTAACCCCAATGTGTTAAATTATACTTAACATTATTATAAATATATTTATTTGAACACTTTGATTTATGTACATTTTGCAAAAAAAAGAGATTTCCTGAAGTAAAAAAAAAACAAAACTATTAAGAGGCAGTGGAATTTCTTAGGACCCTGAGGCAAAATGTGGATAGAAATATTTCATTATTAATAACTCCCACCTTTTAGACAATTGACTAGTGTGCTATAACACCTCTGAGCATCCAATTCCTTCCAATTATAAACACAGTTGGCCCTAATTCATTAAGCTGCAACAGCAATTATGATACCTTAAAGTGCTTTTAAAGCATGCAAACGTGATCTTTCTCCCAATATTATGGTATGTCGTGATTTTAGTATACCTTGCTAGTTGGCACACTGCATAAGAGAGATCTACTAAAACTGGAGCACTCAGAATCTGCTGCAGCTGTGCATAGTATCCAGGGCTGGCCCAAGACATTGTGCTGCCTGGGTCCAAGAATGAAACTCTGCCCCCCCCCCCCCCCAAAAACAAAATCACGCCCACCCAAAAGGCCCCTACATCCATTATTTTATATGATGATAAATAAAACAAAAAGTAAATTTATCTGGAAGTCAGATTTACATGCAACAGAACCCTGTCTATATGCAAAATTATATTACATACCATTATGTTCAATTCCAAGAGGAGGACTAAGGCAGTATAGGGACAGGCTAAGGCAGTAAATGGGCATGCTAGGGTAGTGTATATATATATATATATATATATATATATATATATATATATATATATATATATATATATATGTAAGAAGGCCAGTGTGGTGGCCTGAATTTATGGGAGGAGCCCGGAGGGTATTTAACCAGCCCGCTCGCCTGTGGTCTTTGTCGGTTTCCGGTGCGCGGCACTACGTCACTAGGCCGACGGCTCGTGTTTCGTTTCCATTCGGACAAAACGTCTCTCTCGTGGTTTTCTTTCCCGTTCGTTTGTACAACGTCGCCGGCTCTGTACAATGTCGCCAGCTCGACTGCCGCAGGTAAGGGTCTCGATTGACCTTCCTGTACTATTTTTAGTGTCGTTAAAACCTGAAATATCGAATCGTTTGTTGTGATACCGGTTGTTATCACTCAATACGCTCCAATTTCGCAGCGCCCTTCATTTCACGGGCGTCATTTCGGTAGATATTGCTGGTAGGAAAAATTGCTCTGTTTTAGTACTTGTTATAGTCTCGTTACCGTGTTCCACAGTCAAAATCGTTGCCAGTCGCGTCTCACGGCACAACGACTCCTACCTCTGCCATGGCTGGCTCACGTAGGTCATTTCATCATTTCACTCATTTTGTTACGCACGGCGCTCCGATTCGAATCCAGTCGCATCCGCTAAATGCGCAGATTCATTCCGGTGTGCCCCTAACTGCTTGGCCACATTTCAGTACATGCTCCAGAGCTCGTTCGTGGCTAATCGATCGGGTCTCTGTCATGGGAATTCATTTCACTGTCACCTAGTACGTTCGAATCGAAACCAGTCGCAGTTCTCGAACGCACAGGTTCGATCGACGTGTCCCAGTTACGTTGGCCTCATTTCGGTACATGCTCCAGAGCTCGTTCGTGGCTAATCGATCGGGTCTCTGTCATGGGAATCATTTCACTGTCACCTAGTACGTTCGAGTCGAAACCAGTCACATTTCTCAAGAAAACGCACAGGTTCGATCAACGTGTCCCAGTTACGTTGGCCTCATTTCGGTACATGCTCCAGAGCTCGCTCGTGGCTAATCGATCGGGTCTCTGTCATGGGAATCATTTCACTGTCACCTAGTACGTTCGAGTCGAAACCAGTCGCATTCCTCAGGAAAACGCACAGGTTCGATCGACGTGTCCCAGTTGTGTTGGCCTCATTTCGGTACATGCTCCAGAGCCCGCTCGTTGCTAAGCGATCGGGTCTCTGTCATGGGATCATTTCACTGTCACATATCACGTTCCGATACGAATCCAGTCGCGTCTACGATGCACCAATTCGTCCCGGCGTGCCCCAGGTATTTTCGGCCTCATTTCTGTACATGCTCCGGAGTCCCGTTCGTCGTCAGTCGCAATCGCGGCACGACCGATTCGGGCCTCTGTCATGGTATACTTTTGTCACTCATTTCACTGTCACTTACCGCGCTCCGATTCGAATCTAGTCGCATCTGTGATGCACCGATTCGTTTCGGTGTGCCCCAGTTGGTTACGGTCTCATTTCAGTACATGCTCCAGAGTCAGGATTCATTGTTGGTTGCAGGTTTCGGTTCTCTGATTCATGACTCTGTCATGGGAAATCAATTTCACTGTCACGTAGGACGTCCGATACGAATCCAGTCGCATCTACGACGCACCGATTCGTCCCGGCGCCCCAGGTATTTCAGCCACATTCCAGTACTTGCTTTACAGCATGCACGATTAACGGATAGTCGCAACAGCGGCACGACCAACTCATGCCTCTGTCATGGCAATCAAAAAAAAAAAAAAAAAAATTTTCACCGCCACGTACCGCGCTCCGTTTCGAATCCAGTTGCATACATGCACCGATTCGTTACGGTGTGCCCCAGTGCTTTAGCCTCATTTCAGTGCATGCTCCAGAGTCCGGTTCATCATCAGTCACAATCACGGCATGACCGGCTTATGCCTCTGTCATAACAGGTTTTTATTAAATGGACCGTAGTATACAGTGCCCCGTTTCGAGTCGGTCGCATCTGACATGCAAACACATCCCCAGGCACAGACTTCTGGCAATCGTTGCAAGCACGCATTCAAGCATAGACTTCTTGCAATCTTTGCATACACGCATCCAAGCATGGACGCACACAAGCGTAGACTTCTTGCGATCGTTGCAAACACGCATCCAAGCGTAGACTTCTAGCAATCGTTGCAAGCACGCATCCTAGCATAGACCTCTTGCAATCGTTGCTAGTACGCAGTCAAGCATGGACGTCTTGCGGTTGGTGCGAGTACGCATACAAGCCTGGACTTCTCGCAAGCGTTGCAAGCTCGCATTCAAGTGTAGACTTCTTGCAACCGTTGCGAGCACGCATTCAAGCATGGACGTCGTACAGTCGTTGCAAGTTCGCATTCAAGCGTAGACTTTTTCAATCGTTGCAAGCACGAATCCAAGCATAGACTTCTTGCAAATCATTGCAAGCATGCATCAAGCATAAATCTTCGTGCAATCGTTGCGAGCACGCATTCAAGTATGGAAATCTGGCAGTCGTTGCAAGCACACATACAAGAATAGACTTCTTGCAATCATTGCAAACACGCATCCATGCGTAGACTTCTTGCAGTCATTGCAAGCATGCATCCAAGCGTAGATTTCTTGCAATCGTTGCAGGCACGCATCCAAACATAGACTTCTTGCAATCATTGCAAGCACACATTCAGGCATAGACCTCTGGCAAATCATTGCTAGCACGCATTCGAGCATAAGACCTCTTGCAATCATTGCGAGCAGATGTCCAGGCACAAACTTGTTACAATCATTGCTAGCAGGCAGTTCCGGCTGGCTCAATAGATTGCTTTGGGAAAAACCTGGATACCTTCCTAAATGTACATTGTAACGGGGTACTTATTTTATAGGTAAAGTTGATCCAGGGAAAATCCGATTGCCTCTCGGGGGATCAGGAAGGAATTTTTTCCCTGCTGTAGCAAATTGGGCCATGCTCTGCTGGGGTTTTTTGCCTTCCTCTGGATCAGCTGTGGGTGTAGAATTGGGTGTGTCGGGTTGTGCGATATTTATTTGTTTGATTTGTGGTTAGGACTGGATGGACTTCTGTCTTTTCCGACCTGGCTACCCATGTATCTTACCATAACTTCTTGCAATCGTTGCAGGCACGCATCCTGGCATAACTCCTTGAAATCGTTGCAGGCACGCATCCTGGCATAACTTCTTGCAATCATTGCACACACGCATCCTAGCATAACATCTTGCAATCATGGCAAGCACGCATCCTGGTGTAACTCCTTGCAATCGTTGCAGGCACGCATCCTAGCATAACATCTTGCAATCGTTGCAAGCACGCATCTTGGCATAACATCTTGCAATCGTTGCAAGCACGCATCTTGGCATAACATCTTGCAATCGTTGCAAGCACGCATCTTGGCATAACATCTTGCAATCGTTGCAAGCACGCATCTTGGCATAACATCTTGCAATCGTTGCAAGCACGCACCCAAACACATGTTCAAGCACAACTCCTGCAGTTTTCGCAAAGCACATGCGATAACACGAATTTCTCACAGTCACTATGAACACATTTCCAGTGACAAACTCCCACGCAATTGTCGCAAGCACACGTTTAAACACTACTTTTGCAATCGTGCCAAGGCTCGCGACTTAGCATAACGTCTTGCAATCATTCTTTTGCAAGCACACATTCTCAGTGGCACACAAACTGGCTACACGTCGTTTTCAGCAGCACTTAGTTGGCCACTTGTCTCCTGTGGCTTTTCTTACAAGCCACTCACCGTTTCCTGTCTGTCGGTCTCTCCCTTAGGATAGTTGAGTTCAACTTCCATCCAGCACCTGGATCGTGTTGACACACGCAACTGGCTTCTTCCTGTAACACGCTCAGGCTATACCTAGCCAGCGCTCAGCATTTCTCATCCTTACAGGGCCCGGAGAGCCACCTGTCTTTATGGCTTATACAGCAAGATCCCCACTTCGAGGCATCCAGAGGCATCACCCATAGCCAACGGAAAACGCTCGCCCATCACAACTGCCATCTTTAGGGACATGAAATCCTCGCATATTCTCCAGTCTAGTCATCCAAGCGGCCATCTACCTGGCCCTTTGTGATTTTCCATGGCCTAGCCAATTTATTGTTGGTAGCACTGGCAGCCAGGTTCTACACAGACACTACTTGACGAATGTTCAAATCTGCAATACGGGCCATTCCCCAGGATCGATCTTTATGTCACGCCTCCTAGTCCTCCTCTCACGGACACAGGACCCTTCTTAGATCCTTAATTTGGATGCCATGGCAATAGCAGACCTGTCAATGTCGGAAGGTTCCTTACTGCATGGATTGATGTATCGGTGTTTAGACCGTCTACGATGCCCCTGTCGCCCCTGGTAGTGACAGATGCCACAGCCTACACAGGCTTCGCGGAAATTTTTGGCCACCACTGGTTTACAGGACCATGGCATCAGGGATACTCCTAAAACCCCGGTTTACCTGGACTTCCTCCCTCTTCAGGCTATACCCGGTCATGACAGCCTCTCGTATCTGGGGTCATGTCAGGACAGGACAGGCTGTGGCTTTCACCACCGACAACTGGGCCGAGGCTCATCTTGTTATTGAAGCCAGGTCTGGACCGCTCTCGGTTGTGTCCTTCCTGCGCAGACCGCTGCAGTTAGCCCAGTGGCACCAGTTTAATGTCCATTGTATGTTCATTCCAGGCCTTCAGCAATCCCGCAGGCCAAGTTCTGCATAGTCGTTACTTGGCTCGCTACCAACTTCATTTCATCCTCCTCCTTGCAGTGTCTAAAACCCAGAAATCTGACTCCAGGATGGACGTCCATTTCTATAGAGAAGCAGGGCTTGGTATCAAGTAACCGTACTTGACTACCTACTGTCACTCCTACCGGAACGCGTAGACTCTAGTTCCCTATTGCTTTCGTGCCAACACTTGTGTACCTGCCAGTTTCCCAAACACATGGGGTTCTTCTACACAGCCTACACCTCGTCCCCGGTCCATACCGTGGACACTCTTTAGTATTTGAGCACCCTTGGCAGCATGTTGGCGTGGGTCCCAAGTCACGTCATTGAAAGACTAAGCAGTTGGGACCCTGCCTACCTCGCCCGGTACATTCCCAATCCTCGGGTGGAAATGGCACAAGCGTTCACCAAACTCGCTCAACTAATTAAGCTAAAACTAATAAAACTGCACCCCTACCTGAATGTTTTGCCCCCTTATTTTGGTATACCGACCATCAGACCAGGGCACACTTCAGGTCCATTTCATGTGGTTAATCTTATGGTAGAGGCTACTTGATCATATCCGTATCGGCCATAGGGCTTTGACCATAAGTAAGAAGGCCAGTGTGGTGGCCTGAATTTATGGGAGGAGCCCGGAGGGTATTTAACCAGCCCGCTCGCCTGTGGTCTTTGTCGGTTTCCGGTGCGCGGCACCCACCCTCCCTTCCCCTTTTCAGGGCATTTCTCAAATTCATTTCTCTTCACATACATTAATTTCTAATCTAGGGTATGCCCCCTTATTTTGGTATACCGACCATCAGACCAGGGCACACTTCAGGTCCATTTCATGTGGTTAATCTTATGGTAGAGGCTACTTGATCATATCCGTATCGGCCATAGGGCTTTGACCATAAATATATATATATATATGCTAGGGTAGCATAAAGACAGGCTAGGTAGTATATAGACAGGCTAGGGTAGTATATGGACAGGCTAGGGTAGCATATGGACAGGCTAGGGTAGTATATGGACAGGTTAGGGTAGTATATGGACAGGCTAGGGTAGTATATGGACAGGCTAGGTTAGTATATGGGCAGGCTGGGGTAGTATATAGACAGGCCAGGGTAGTATATAGACAAGTTAGGGTAGTATATAGACAGGCAAGGGTAGTATATGGACAGGTTAGGGTAGTATATGGACAGGCTAGGGTAGTATATGGACAGGCTAGGGTAGTATATAGACAGACTAGGGTAGTATATGGACAGGCTGGGATAGTATATAGACAGGCTAGGTTAGTATTTGGACAGGTTAGGGCAGTATATAGACAGGCTAGGGTAGTATAAAGACAGGCTAAGGCAGTAAATGGGTATGCTAGGGTATTATATAGATAGGCTAGGGTAGCATATAGACAGGCTAGGATAGTATATGGACAGGCTAGGGTAGTATATAGACAGGTTAGGGTAGTATATAGACAGGCTAGGGTAGTATGTAGCCAGGCTAGGGTAGTATAGGGGCAGGCTGGGGTAGTATATAGACAGGCTAGGGTAGTATATAAAAAGGCTAGGTTAGTATAGTGGCATGCTGGGGTAGTATATAGACAGGCTAGGGTAGTATATAGACAGGCTAGGGTAGTATAAGGGCAGGCTGGGGTAGTATATAGACAGGCTAGGGCAGTATAGGGGTGGGCTAGGGTAGTATAGGGGCAGTATAGTAAATTGTATTTATTTTCATTTAGGAACAGTTTTTTTTCAAATCTATTTTCATTTATTTTATTTATTATTTCATTTTTTATTGTGAGAACTCATTACTCCTGTAGTAAAGCAACACCATCGTGTTTCTGCTCATTCTACAAGAAGGAAAAATACCAGTATTTTATACAATGTTGGAAACTTTTTTTTAAATTAGTTTTTATTTTTATTTTTTTTAAGTATTATTTTATTTATTTCATTATAATTTAATTTATTTTAGTTTGCAAACAGTTTTTTTTTTCATTTATTTTAATTTATTATTTCATTATATATTGTGAGCACTCATTACTTCTGTAGTAAAACAACACCATTGTGTTTCTGCTCATTCTACCAGAAGGACAAATACTTTATTTTATATTTTATGTATGTATATATGTATAGTTTATACAATGTTTGGAAACTTTTTTATTTATTTGTTTTTATTGATTTATTTTAAATATTATTTTATTTATTTTATTATAATTTTAATTATTTTAGTTTAGAAACTGTTTTTTTTTTTAATTATTTAAATGTATTTTATTTATTATTTCAATACTTATTGTGAGCACTCGTTACTCCTGTAGTAAATCAACACCATTGTGTTTCTGCTCATTCTACAAGAAGGAAAAATACTTTTATTTTTACAATGTTTGGAAACGTTTATTTTATTTATTTTTTTTATTGATTTATTTTAACTATTATTATTTATTTTATTTTATTTTTAGTTTAGAAACTTTTTTTTATTTTTTATTTTAATGTACTTTATTTATTATTTCAGTATTTATTTCATTTGAAACAGTTCATTTAAAAACATTTTGGAAACTTCTTTGCTACACTTATTGCTGCAGTACAGGAAGCAGTACAATCGCCATTTTCCCCGAGAATGGCTGGGCGCCATGAGTGGGGAACCGTTAACTGTGTATTTAATTGTACAGGCCGTTATGTCATCATAACCCAACATCTCTGCTGCTTTTGGTGCCCCATCTCTTGCTTCTGCCAAGTCATGCTAAACACGGCAACAAGGTCACCTATCACCCATTGCGACGGAGACTGAGGGTGGAGTCCTGAAAGAAAAGAGCTATTTCATATCAGTAAGGGTATGACACTAAGAGATAAGAATTGAAAAGCTTCAAAAACAAAAAGTTGCTCAAAAACTGAAGGAACTCTTTGTTTTTTTTTTACTCCCGATCCCGGCTTGTGACTTTGTTTAAGCGATAACAAACCACAGTAAACCACATTAATGGAATTGAAAAGAAATCATTCTTGAAAGACCAAACATCCTTACGTGACTTTGCTGGGTCCTTAAGTGGCCAACCACCAAAGCACCACCACCAGTGTGTAACATAAGAGGAAAGAAAGTCTCATCTTCCTCCATACGTGGAGAGGTGCTTTACTTGTGTCCAGTAGCTGAACAGAGCAGTGGGGGAAAGGGGAGGTTTGATAGTCCAGCTGTTGACCATTTAGGTACCGTATATACACTCACTGGTCACTTTATTAAGTAATTCAATTGCTTGGTAACACAAATTGATAATCAGCAAATCACATGGCAGCAACTCAATGCATTTAGGCATCTAGACACGATGAAGACAACTTGCTGAAGTTCAAACCGAGCATCAGTTTGGGGAAGAAAATGGATTAAAGTGACTTTGAACGTGGCTTGGTTGTTGGTGCTAGACGGGCTGGTCTGAGTATTTCAAAAACTGTTGATCTACTGGGATTTTCATGCACAATCATCTTTCGGGTTAACAGAGAATGGTCAGAAAAAGAGAAAATATCCAGTGAGTGGCAGTTGTGCGGTGGAAAATGCCTTGTTGAGGTCGGAGTAGAATGGGCAGACTAGTTTGAGATGATAATAAGGCAACAGTAACTCAAATAAATACTTTTTACAAGGTGTGCAGAATACCATCTCTGAACGCATAACACATCGAATCTTGAAGCAGACGGGCTACAGCAGCAGAAGACCACAGCGGGTGCCACTCCTGTCAGCTAAGAACAGGAAGCTGAGGCTACAATTCGCACAGGCTCACCAAAATTGGACAATAGAAGATTGGAAAAACGTTTCCTGGTCTGATGAGTCTGGATTTCACCTGCGACGTTCAGATGGTCGTATCAGAATTTGGCGTAAACAACATGAAAGCGCATGGATCCATCCTGCCTTGTATCACCGATTCAGGCTGGTGGTGGTGGTGTAATAGTGTGGGGAATAATTTCTCGGCACACTTTGGGCCCCTTAGTACCAATTGAGCATCGTTTAAACGCCACGGTCTACCTGAGTATTGTTGCTGACCATGTCCATCCCTTTATGACTACAGTGTGCCCATCTTCTGATGGCTCCTTCCAGCAGGATAATGCACCATGTCAAAAAGCTCCAATCATCTCACCACCGGACAATGAGGTCCCTGTACTCCAATGGCCTCCACACTCACCACATCTCATCCAATGGCCTCCACACTCACCACATCTCATCCAATGGCCTCCACACTCACCAGATCTCATCCAATGGCCTCCACACTCACCAGATCTCATCGAATAGAGCACTTTTGGGATGTGGGGGATGTGGTGGAACGGGATGTGCAGCTGATAAATCTGCAGCAACTGCGTGATGCTATCATGTCAATATGGATCAAAATCTCTGAGGAATGTTTCCAAAACCTTGTTGAATCTATGCCACGAAGACTGAAGGCAGTTCTGAAGACAAACCTGGGTCCAACCCAGTACTAGCAGGGTGTACCTAATAAAGTGACCAGTGAGTGTATATTTTATAAGCTTATCAATTCAGCCCGTAGCTTACTTACCTTTTAGGGTCCAGAAGCCTAGCCAAGTACTTGCAAAAGCACCATATTCAAATGGAACCTGAGCTTATCCAAAATGGTCACACAGTTGTGGACATCTTTGGTCTATGGCTGTGGCTCCTCTTCTTCTTGCTATATTACCATCGAGCAGATCACTATATGATGCTGAATGGGGTCCCATAGTCATCCCTATGAGCTTGGCCATGCTACTGCTTGGTGTCTATCTACAGGTGCACCCCCCCCCCCCCCCCGTGCCATGGCCATCTAGCTTGAAAAACCCTGGGCTACTGTGAGATATTGCTAATCAGACGCGTTGCCCCATCGTTCACTTGTTTTATATGGAGAAACAATATCCTCTACTTTTCAAGTTCCCCATTGAGCAAGCAAATGTTGGCACATACAAATTAGGATTTAGACTTACAGTGTGCGGTAAATGTGTGGCTACTTCCATATGGATTGGTGTTAAATCATTGATAAAGTCATTGATTTTCTGGATGCCCTAAAAACATGAATTCACTGTACTATAAATGCAACAACTGCTGCGGAAATGTGATTTTCCCATTGAGAGTGTTGGGCAATGTGTCTCAATTCAGCGAAGGTTTATGCAAATCCAACCATTGAACACATTTTATAAATGCCGCATATCTACTGTTGGGTGAACTGACCATTTATTGATTTATAAATATCTTCCTATATGTTTAATGTTGAAGGATCAGACTACTCAAGCGTTATACTTTAGTTATAAGTAGAACCTGGTGGGTTGAGTCAGCCCCTGGCTCTTTATACAGCTTGAATGCTCCAACAGCGAGATCTAACTGTCATAATTCCTGCTCATGTCTAGCTGAGAGTTTTGGGTGTCCCCACCTAATTTTGTGTGTCGCGGCTCCTACTGTTACAAAAATTACCAGGAAAAATATGGATATATAAAAAAAATCTATAATATTAAATGCACTAGGGATGGTGGGAACCCTTCATAAAGGCCACAGAAGATTTGTAGATCCTGGGAGCTCAGCACAGGGATGGTGGGAACCCCTCATAATGGGCACAGCAAGTGTGCAGACCTGGGAACTCAGCACAGGGATGGTGGAACCCCTCATAATGGGCACAGGGTGTTTGTAAATCCGGGAACCGAACACAGGGATGGTGAGGACCCCTCATAATGGGTGTAGTGGGTGTGCAGACCCAGAAAATCAGCACAGGGAAGGTGGGAGACCCCTCATAATGATGGTGGGAAACCCTCATAAAGGCCACAGAAGATTTGCAGATCCTGGGAACTCAGCACCGGGATGGTAGGACCCACTCATAATGGGCCAAGCAGGTTTTTAGACTTGGGAGCTCAGCACAGGGATGGTGGAAACTCCTCATAATGGGCACAGCAGGTATGCAGATTTGGGAACTCAGGACAAAAATGGTGGAACCCCTCATAATGGGCACATGGAGTTTGTAAATCTGGGAACCGAGCACAGGGATGGTGAGGACCCCTCATAATGGGTGTAGTGGGTGTGCAGACCCAGAAAATCAGAACAGGGAAGATGGAAAACCCTTATATTGATGGTGGGAAGTCCTCATAAAGGCCACAGAAGATTTTTAGATCCTGGAACTCAGCACTGGGATGGTAGGACCCACTCATAATGGGCAAAGCAGGTTTGCAGACCTGGGAACTCAGCACAGGGATGGTGGAAACTCCTCATAATGGGCAAAGCAGGTTTGCAGACCTGGGAACTCAGGACAGAAATGGTGGAACCCTTCATAATGGGCACATGGAGTTTGTAGATCTGGAAACCAAGCACAGGGATGGTGAGGATCCCTCATAATGGGTGTAGTGGGTGTGCAGACCCACTACATTAAGGCCACAGAAGATTTTTAGATCCTGGAACTCAGCACTGGGATGGTAGGACCCACTCATAATGGGCAAAGCAGGTTTGCAGACCTGGGAACTCAGCACAGGGATGGTGGAAACTCCTCATAATGGGCACAGCAGGTATGCAGACCTGGGAACATAGCACAGGGATGGTGGGAACTCCTCATAATGGGCACAGCAGGTATGCAGACCTGGGAACATAGCACAGGGATGGTGGGAACTCCTCATAATGGGCACAGGGAGTTTGTAGAAACTCGCAGAGAAGTCACAGCAGTGTGAACCAGGGCTAAATAGATATTTTTATTCTATCATTGTTGGTATATGTTATGTATTACAGTTTTCCGGAAGGTGGTCTTTTACCTCTCTAGCATCCACCGAAATGTAAATTTTGGGCGGATGTATCCTTTATGCTGCATTGCAACAACAACATTGTAACATTTTATTACACTTTATTACTATGATCACAGTTGAGATGTATCAAACTGGAAACAAAAAATACTTTTTTGTTTTTCATATCATTGCTAAGAGGTAAAATAAAGCAGCCGGTACCATTCAGCTACCCACAATGAGCTTATCCGCATGCAGATTTTCAAAACATTCCCAGAAATTCCTAACGCCTGAATGTCACCGATTAACATGCTTAATCGCTGGTATTTTGCCGATAAATGGCACGATTTAATGGCACCTATAGGCTCCGTAGCTTGTTTTTTAAAGGTTAGCCAAGGAATGTGTTCACTTTTTCTCAGGCATGAATAGACTCCTCAGCAAAAGATTTTCCGGAGCGGCTCGCTGTGCCAGCGCATTTATTTCAGCGTGATTGCTGCGGCACGCCCTCCTTGGGGCTGAAAGAGACCCTTTTTTTCTGATTCTCTTCTCGTGCTTCTAATCAACAACTGGACCAAGCTTTAAAAAAAAAAAAAAATGTAAAAAAATCTATCTGCTGTGAAATCATGAGACCTTGGGGTTTTTTTTTTTAGACACAAAAATGTCATTGGGACCGATTTGCGTTGCCATATCGGCGGTAAAAAAATTTGCTTGGAATTAGGTAAAGAAAAGTAAAAAAAAAAAAAAAGAAAAAAAAAGCTATTCATGACACAACAACAAAAAGCACCCCAAAAAACCAGGGGAAAAGATTTTGATGAAGTCACCGCGGCTCGCTCGGCTGTTTGCAGACAAGGGGTGTGGAAGGACGGCGGAGGGGGGTCGCATTCTTAATCTTTTGGGAAGATTTTTCAGCGTACATTGAAACCTTTTGCGGTTATTGCGAGATGCGAAGGAATTGTAAATAAAAGTAGCAGCCCTTTTTTTTTTTTTTTTTTTCATTCCTCCTCGCACAAAAGGGGGGCGAATGGATAAAGGCTTGATTATTAATGAGCGTTTTATATACAGACAGATAACATAATAGTAGCCATGGTGACGGAATTCTTGGAGAGGTGTCAGGTCGCCCAATAGATGCGCGTAGTGTAACCGAAACAGTAAATTGTCTACATGATTAGGGAGGGCTCCGGCACTGACGGCAGTGTAAATTGTGTATCTTGGCAGAGATTTAAATTGCTGACCAAATTCATCAAAAATGTTCTTTTTTTTTTCTTTAACGTTTGTCTTTTAGGCTTGCTGGGTGCATGTCCTCTTTGCACGGGTGTGAAAGTATAGTTAGTGGCAGAAAAGGTTTCTGGAAAGAGATCTTTTGCACTTTGCAAATTTAGCAGATAAAAACAAAGTGGATCAACTGTGGCTATAGGGCTGTGCATGCGGATGTTTTCCTTTTTTATTTTATTGGTTGAACTAGATGGACTTGCGTCTTTGTTCAACCTATGTAACTATTTAAAGGAGAAGTACAGCCAAAGCTCGTTCCTCTCTTGTGGATCACAGGAGTGCAGTTTGTTCTGCACCCCTGTGACCCGTTTTCAGCTGACACGGGGCTGAAGCCCGCTGTCGGCTGATGTCACGGTCTAGGCTTAGGCAAGATTATGGGCAGCACAGTGGTGTAGTGGTTAGCACTCTCACCTAGCAGTAAGAAGGGTCGCTGGTTTAAATCCCAACCACGACACTACCTGCCTGGAGTTTGCATGTTCTCCCTGTGCCTGCGTGGGTTTCCTCCGGGTACTCCGGTTTCCTCCCACAAATCCAAAGACATGCAGGTAGGTTAATTGGCTTCTGTCCAAAATTGGCCCTAGTATATGAATGGGGACATTGGATTGTAGGCTCTTTGAGGGTAGGGACTGATGTGAGTGTGCAATGTACAGGGGCGATTGTAGACACTCACGTAGGTTGAACTGGATGGACTGGTGTCTTTATTCAACCTTACTAACTATGAAACTGTGAAGATCCCAACAATGAAGTCAGAATCTGCTCACATGCCTGGGACGGCACCTGGCTCAACCGCTGAGAGCCTGAGCCAGCCGTTCCCGTCCCCTCCACAGCCCAGCGCTCCAGGCAGAGCAGAGGAGCTGTGAATCCTAGTCACCAGCTTTCTGGTCAGGGAGTCCTCAGAACTGAGCAATTGGCAGCATTAGATCACTTGGTTCTCAGTCTTAGAGCTGGCAGGAAACAGACACAGCATCAGACTGGTGCTAGAATATAATGCCTTATATACACGGTATGATTGTTGGCCAACCAAGCATCTGAAATTTATCAAAAGGGCGTTGTCTTGAATACTATCGTTACACTATTGTCGTGCCACAAACACGAAAGTAGTGATGTACTATGAGGAATTTCAGCTCTTGAGCGCCACCCTTTGGGTTCCTTCTGTTAATTTTGTGTTTGGTGAGCATTGATTCTAAGCATGCGTGTTTGCACTTTCGACTTTTGTGTACTGACCATACGTAAATCTGACGTCAAACCGTTGTCCGCCAAAAATTTACTAGCCTGTCATCCAACATTTGTGGGCCGAAAGTTGGACAAAAATTGTCAAAAGGAGCGTACTAATGGTAAGATTTTAGGATAACAGTCTGTCGACAGATAATCCCCTGCCAACAATCGTACTGTGTGTACAAGGCTTTAGTTTAGTGTCAGTCTAGGGATAGTATGAGTGTAGTGAGGAGGACCATTATTCAGCTTTGCATATTGTGCAGCTACCCTGTTTCCCCGAAAATAAGACCTATCGTGATTGTAGGTGATGGCTGCAATATAAGCCCTACCCACCAAATAAGCCCTAGTTAAAATCCTTGTAGGTCTTATTTTAAGGGTAGGACTTATTTTCGGGGAAACAGGGTAGGACTTATTTGGGGGGTAGTGCTTATATTGCAGCCATCACCGACAATCACGTACAGTTCAGATAGTTTCACTGTAGTGTAGTCAGACCGTGTCAGTAATCTTTACATTAGTGTATAGCTAGAGTAGGGACAGTTCAGATAGCATCAATGTAGTGACGGTTGAACACGTCTATTGCTTACTGCCAGTTTAACGCCATTTACTTCTGTGTGCGTTACTGCCAGTTTAATGCCATATAGTTCTGTGTGCGTTACTGCCAATTTAACGCCATATAGTTTTGTGTGCGTTACTGCCAGTTTAACGCCATATAGTTTTGTGTGTTACTGCCAGCTTAACACCATTTACTTATGTGTGCATTACTGCCAGTTTAACGCCATATAGTTCTGTGTGCGTTACTGCCAGTTTAAGGCTACATATTTTTTTACGTTACTGCCAGTTTAACGCCATTTACTTCTGTATGCGTTACTGCCAGTTTAACACCATATAGTTTTGTGAGTTACTACCAGTTTAACGCCATCTACTTCTGTGTGCATTACTTCCAGTTTAACGCCATCTAGTTTTGTGTGCGTTACTGCCAGTTTAACGCCATATAGTTCAGTGTGCGTTACTGCCAGTTAAACCCCATATAGTTCAATGTGCGTTACTGCTAGTTTAATGCCATATAGTTTTGTGCATTACTGACAGTTTATCGCTTTTTACTTCTGTGTGCATTACTGCCAGTTTAATGCCATATAGTTCTGTGTGCGTTACTGCTAATTTAACACCATATGTTTTGTGTGCATTACTGCCAGTTTAATGCCATATAGTTCTGTGAATCACTGTACATTTGGTGCATTATATTGCAGTATATTATAGTATATCTGTGGAGTGTGTCTGTGTAGTGCGAGTACTCAAATTAAAGGTAACCAAACACCTTTTTACATTGATTAAAGTGCATCTACGTACAGATTTCAACTTCTTCTCTACATTTGCTTATAAAGCACCGCCCCCTCCCTCCCAATAATGTCTGGGAGGACAACAAGCAAAGGTGGACGTGGTGGTCAGTCCTCAGACAGGGCATCATTTTCTCTGTTTAGTAAGTTTGCCCATGCTATCCAGCCACAGCATGCAGAGGAGGTGGTGGACTGGCTTACTAAACCTTCCTCATCCTCCACATCCTCTGTCATGCAAGCAGAGACAGAGTTGCCAGAGTGGATAAACCTGCCTCCTTGTCCACATTTATTCCTGCCATAGCCCCAACATCAGCCATTGAGGAGTCAGCTGAATTATTTGATCAAGAAAGGAACATAAGCCTAGAGAGAGAGGGAGGAAGATTGGTAGACAAATTGGCATTTATGTTTCCCAAGCTGCAGCGTATTGCCAAGTTGTCTCCAGTGATAATGGTGAAGATGGAGAAGATGCAGATAATGATGATGATGAGGTCACTGATGCGACTTGGGTGCCAAATAGAGCAGAGGAGGAAACTAAAGGTGAGGCGGCACAACCCCAAGGGGACCGACGTCAAGAAAGAGCAGAGAGCAGCCACCCTATTCCATCACATTCTGCAGCTGTTATTTCCCAGCCCACTCCCCAAAGCTCAGCTGTCTGGGCCTTTTTCAGCACATCTGCAGGAGATCGCACTGTTGCTATCTGCAAACTGTGTCTCAGGCGCTTCACCCGGCAGTCGGAGCGGATGATACCACGTTACATGCCTGTTTATACTAAACCTTAGTGAGTGTATCTTAAAGCGGGAGTCCGCCGGGAGTTCCGCCTTTTTTTTTTTTTTAAAAGCCAGCAGCTACAAATACTGCAGCTGCTGACTTTTAAAATAGTGACACTTACCCGTCCAGCGCGCCCCCGCGATGTCGGCACCCAAAGCCGATCTCTCGATCATCTCTCGGGTGCTGCCTCTGCCCTCTTGGGTATGGGAATCAGGAAGGGGAGCCTTTCGGCTTCACATTTCCCGGTTCCCTACTGCGCATGCGCGAGTCGCGCTGCGCAATAAGGATGGTCCCCGCTGTCTCTGGGATCCGTGTGTTTCCCAGCAGGCAGCGGGGGACTTTCGTAAAGGTGCGTAGATTCTGTGGAAAGGGGCGTACCTTCTGCAGAATCTACGCCGGAAGTGGGTGCAGATACCTGTACTGTACAGGTACCTGCACCCCCTCCCCCCTGAAAGGTGCCAATTGTGGCGCCGGAGGGGGGGGGGAGGATTCCAATGAGCGGAAGGTCCACTTTAGGGTGGACCTCCGCTTTAAATTCCTTTATTTTCATAAAAATATATTTGCATACTGCACTTAGAGGGCGCTGTTCTTTTGTCCTTTTCTGCATTGCAGAGTTTCTTTGTCTTCTAAACTACTGAACTGGCAGCCCTCCATGGACAGTTAGCTGTTTATTTTTTTTATCCTTACATGGACTAATCCCCCTAAAAAGAATTGAATTATTCCCCTATTCTCCTGCCCAATTTGTTGTAATGATATTGCTATATCCACAGTGTGCCGTATCATCCAATTGTATATAGGAGAATGCATCCTATAAGCCTGATGCGTTTCTTGGATAATACCACTCTTCAGGGGCAGATGCATGCACCTCTATAAAAGACAACAAAACATGAGTAGACCAGTATGATCAAAGGTTATACCCCTGCATTTAGTATCTATTAATGAATACAGAGCTGCATTCATTTTATGTCTTTTATATATGACTAGAGTTCACCTTAAGTAGCACATTAGTGTTTTCCTTCTCTCTAATTAAATTTTCTCTTATTATCAATATTACCATGATCCCATATGTGTTCTTCTTGTCTCCTACAGCTCAGTCCAGGAGTTTCAGCAGGACAAGGATTGGGGGTGGAGATCCTTGTTACTTTCCAGCTGGTCCTTTGTGTTGTGGCAGTCACAGACCGAAGGCGGCATGACGTTTCTGGATCCGTTCCTCTCGCCATCGGACTCTCTGTCGCTTTGGGACATTTGATTGCGGTAAGAGAAAATATTTTTCTACTAAATTTGTTATGTCCCATGGCATAGTTGCATATACAGTATGTAGGGGCCCATACATACATATGTATGTACATTGGGCCAGGACCATTTTTTTTGCTTGATCTTTACCTTCCTGCAGTATATACACTATGTAAATGGACAACCACTCTAAATGACTTCAGGTTTTTCAGGTGTTTCCAATGATGTACTGTTAATAGTAAAGTATTCAAAAATATTTTAATCAATTGTGTGCTTCCAGCCCTATGACAACAGTTTAGGGAAGGGCCTTTTCTATTCCAGAATGACTGTGCCCCTGGGCACAAAGCCAGTTCCATAACTACATGGTTTAATCAGTTTGGTGTGGAACTCAAGTGACCTGCATAAAGTCTTGGCCTGAGCCCTATTGAATGCCCTTGTGATGTATTGGAACAAAGCCAGCTCTATAAAAACATAGTTTGATCAGTTTGGCGTTGAGGAACCCAAGTGACTATACAGTATAGAGCTCTGACCTCAATCCACCTGAACACCTTTGAGATAAATTGGACAACAAATCCAGCTCCATAAAGACATGCATACAGCCCTGACCTGAACCCTACTGGACACCATTGTGATGAACTGGAGTGAAGCCATCTTCATAAAGACATGCTTTTATCAGTTCAGCGTTGAGGGACTCAGGTGCCAGTGTAGAGCTCTGAACTCAATCCTACTGGACACCATTAAGATGAATTGGAACAAAACCAGCTCCATTAAGACATGGTTTGATCACTTTGGTGTTAAGGAGCTCAAGTGGCCCAAACAGAGCCTTGAACACCACTGAGATGAACTTAAACAAAGCCAGCTCCATAAATACATAGTTTTATGAGTTTAGTTTGCCATATAATGTATGACCTACAGCTGTCCAGAGTGTCAGAAACCATGAATTAGACTGAGACAGAAGTACAGTTAAATCACACTTGTTTAATAATAATAGAAAAAGGTAAACAGAGTAAAAACATAGCCAGAGTTCAGGAACCGGAACGGATAGTCAGACAAGCCAAAACGTCAGGGAGCCAGAGAACAGCATAGTAGAACAGCAAGCAGGATCTGAAGAAATGTCAGCCAAGCAAGTCTTTAACAGGAACACAGGAGAGCGTCTCTAAAGATGTGACCAAGACGAAGGCAGAGATCATCTGGACTGGACGGCTTAAGTAGGCAGGACTGACGAGCAGGATCATCAACAGGTGAGTCACTGAGGAGAGATAGGAGCTGGCAATTAGCCGACAGCCGAGCGGCCAGCTCAGAGAAGAAAGGAATGGGCCCAGCCCTGACACAGAGATGGCCACGCAGAGAGATACTAGGGTATAAAGATCTGGGAGCTGATAAGTTGGTGCAGAGTGCAATCATGTCTCCTTGTTGGTTGTCATGTGATCTTTATTGGTCAAGCCAACATTTTCATATTGCTCAGCAGCTTATCTGAGCATTTCTAGCATGCAAGATGTTATTCTCCAAGCACTCCAAGACTGTGGCGGAGTTTCGTCAGATAAGGCGACCCGCAAGAATGTGTAATGGAAGTGATGCTCCATTGTCACCATCTTGCTACACCCCGCACTCCTCCATAGTAAGGATACACTGAGGAGGGGGAAAGCGGACATCTTGTTATACCCACCAGAGTTTGGCATTTTACACTTATTTTTAACAGTAACGTAAGTTTCTATACTGAAATACAAGTACTTAGAACTCTGTATGAATGTTTAGATGTTGAATTTTAAAAGCAGCAAACTTCTGTCAGATTAGCAAACCTGTGAGATGAGCAGGCTTGCTGCTGCTTTTAAAATTCAACATCTAACCAGTCAGACAGAGTTGTAAGTAATGTATTTCACTAGATAAACTCACTTTACTGTTAAAAATAAGTGTAAAATGCAAAACTCCGGTGGGTGTAACAAGATGTCTGCTTTCCCCCTTCTCAGTGTATCCTTACTATGGAGGAGTGCGGGTGTAGCAAGATGGCAGCGACGGAACATCCCTTCCGTTACACATTCTAAGAGGTCACCTAATCTGATGAAACACCGACTCTTCCAGGTTCTGGCACAGCCTACCAATGATGCTCCACTTGGCCCGATCCGGGACACTCCTCCTTTGGTGAATGGGGTGATGTTTGGGACTGGGAGGAACCTAGTTTTTACTTGTCTGAAACCAAAAAGTTTCACTTATGCTGGAATAATCGGTGTGCCACTGGCTTCTTTCCTTTGGACTCACAGTCCAAAGTTAATCTCTTAGAAAAACAATTGTGACATTTTGTTCAGTTTGAACGAATTCTTCAGACACTCATGCAATGAATGTTTTATAAACAGACCCCTAAGGGTCCATTTATACAAATTTGTTGCATTAAGGCGGGGCAAATGGATGTTTACCTGCATGTTATTTCAAGGACTATTAGTGTTAGTGGTATAACTGATAGCAGTGTCATCTGGTGCCCTCCACTTGACTGGCACCCCAACACACCAAACAATGTACGTGTGTTGTAGCACACTATAACACCCTCTGTGAATTGCAGTGGACAGCTGTGGAAAAAAATGGTGCAGGTATTAGGTACATTGCCAGCCCACGAAAAAAGAATTTAGTTTGCCTTTAAAGCTGTTGTCCATGTTACAAATAACCATTTCTACTTTGAGATGTGTATTCATGGGGAAGGGAAAGTCCTTCTAGCAGGGACCCTCTGGCCTGTGAGCAGATGTCAAATATCACATATTGGAGCCCATAGGACTTGATGTTTCAATCTCTATGATAGGTCAACAATCTTGAACTTGCTATTGGTGTGGTGACAAGGGGGAGGCAAAGTCCATAATCAGGGCCATCATTCTTTGGCATATTCTTGTCCACAAGAGTCCACAAGACCAGTAGGCGTGAGGGGCTTGGATGCTCCTAGTTTTGTATGAAGTGAAAATACAGAAATTACCAAAATAATGTGCATTGCTGAGGGTTGAATGCTAGAGGGGCTAGTTGAAGAATAGCAGAGGTCAAAGCCATTTGGACCATCCAAAATAAGATGACAATGTACAAAGATTGGGCTAACAGAGATTAACAGTTGTGCCACAAGTGGGTGGTGAAGATTCAATACCCAAGGAAGCTTGTTCTTCTCCAGAGCTCCTGATGGTGGAGATGGAGTTATGAGGATTGCACTCCTAGGCAATGTCTCTAAATTGTGACACAAAATAGGTGGACAGTAGAGCCAAGAGGGCTTGGTGTTTTAACCCTTTGGTAAGTTGGTCCTTATGATGTTGGGATTGGTGTGGTGAAAATGGGGAAGACAAGTGCGTCCAAGGTGTCATCAGGTGGTCAGACAAGCCAAAACTTCAGGGAGCCAGAGAACCGCAAAGTAGAACAGCAAGCAGGATCTGAAGGAATGTCAGCCAAGCAAGTCTTTAACAGGAACACAAGAGAGGGTCTCTAAAGATGTGACCAAGGCGAAGGCAGAGATCATCTGGACTGGACGACTTAAGTAGGCAGGACTGACGAGCAGGATCATCAACAGGTGAGTCACTGAGGAGAGATAGGAGCTGGCAAATAGCCGACAGCCGAGCGGCCAGCTCAGAGAAGAAAGGAATGGGCCCAGCCCTGACACAGAGATGGCCACGCAGAGAGATACTACTGTATAAAGATCTGGGAGCTGATAAGTTGGTGCAGAGTGCAGTCATGTCTCCTTGTTGGTTGTCGTGTGATCTTTATTGGTCAATCCAACATTGACAGTAGAGCTAAGAGGGCTTGGTGTTTTAACCCTTTGGTAAGTTGGTCCTTATGATGTTGGGATTTGTATGGTGAAAAGTGGGAAGACAAGTGTGTCCAAGGTGTCATCAGGTGGTCACCCTCCTTCATTAACATTTTCTAACAGTTCCTGTCTCCCAAACTCTGCAAAAATCAGGGAAGGAGTAGATTTCCAGAACAAGGGGGGACATTCTTGATGTACAGTATACTTTTTAAAAACCTCTAACAGATACAGGAATACCCCAAACCACACGATTAATCAATGCATGCATGAAAGCTATATTTGCAGATGTGATGGTAAGCACAGATAAAGAGCGCTGTGTGTTTGTTGCATTAATGTTTCTTATTTTCCTTTGCACAGATTGACTACACTGGATGTGGAATGAACCCAGCCAGATCTTTTGGCTCCGCAGTACTAGCTAAAAACTTTACATATCATTGGGTAAGTTAACAGAAAATTCAGACTAAAATGTTAGAATTCTGAAAGGTTCCGGAGGTGGAAAAAAATGCTTTAGTGGTTGCATTATCCAGAAGTGCTACAAGTAACTCTATAGGGTCTTCCATGGCCAGACTTGTATTCCCTGCTTCTCTAAGTCAACTGTCCTGGTTAATTGGTCAGATGATCCCAGTCCCCTGGGTAGACTTCGTATCACACCAAGAAAATCAAACTTCTCTGCAGCACAAGCCACACTGAGACTGGGAATAGATAGGTGACCATTTCTGTATCAATACAACTAGAATTTTTGATTAGAAGATTTGACTGTTCTCTGTTAACTGTTCAGGGAATCACAAAGGAGAAATGTAGTTATAAATCAAGTCTGAAGGAAAAACTCAATTTGAGCCACATCCCTCTTAAAGTAGAAAAACACAGAAAAGAAAATTTTTTGGGACTTTTTAAGCACATACATATACAAAAGGATCAATCAATTAAAAAATCCATTAACAAGGATAAATTGATCAGTAACAGATAGCACTATACGTGTAAATTGTTATCTCTACATGTTTCGCCTGTTAAGGCTTCCTCAGGAGATTATTTTGCAATGAACACTGTAGGTGTGGACTGATCACTACAATAAAAAATATACAAAGTAAAGTAAAGTAGTGTTTTTACATGTATTTACTTTGCATAATTTTTTGTTTTGATATACATCTTTCTTATTGTAGTGTAGTGGTATCCTGCACAAACATGGTTTCCTTTGTACAGCTTCTGCTGGGTCACTCCTGGAGGAACTAACAGTCTCTTGGTAGCTCAGCAATGGCCAATTATAGGCTAGGAACTTGCCATCCCTTTGACAAAGAAGCACATGTAGAATGAACAGCATCTCTCACCACCTTTTACTTCCCCATAGAAACTTATCCCAGCTCTACTGCTAGCCAACCTGTCTGCCACCAGCCCACCTGGCTGATTTCTCTTCCCAAAATAATACAATTCCTGCTCTTGCCAGTCTTCCTGACTGATGCACACATGGAGATTCCCCAGGGCAATATTGGATGAAGACCTGGCACACTGCTGTCTTCAAGAGAGACCTGATACAGCTGGCAGTCTCTCCCCCTGGTCTGTCCCTGCACCACTGTGATCTACTCACTGTCTCTCCTTGCTCTCTCTGCTACCTCAGGTTAGGGTCTCTCCAACTGCCTTCTGCAGTGGGATGAAGACCTGCCACACTGCAGAATAGATCGCCAAGCAACAATAGACCCCATACCTGCAGCAATAGATCCCCCAGCAACAATAGTCTCCACCTAACAATAGACCTCACCCAAGCAACAATAGACACCCCAGCAACAATAGACCCCCCCCACCCAACAATAGACCACCCCTCACCCAGCAACAATGGACCCCCCACAACAAAGTACTACCAGCAACAAAAGATCCATCCCAGCAACATTAGACTCACCCCAGCAGCAACAACAGATCTAATAGCAGCCAGCATCAATAGCCCCACAGCAAGACAGACAGCAACAATATATCTTTCCCACCACGGTAAATCCAGCAAAAACTGACCCTCCCAGCAGCATAAGACCTCCCAAGCCACAATAGACTCCCCACCAACAACAATACACCTCCCCTAGCAACAATAGACCCCCCCCCCACACAAAAATAGATCCCCTCCAGCCACAATAGATCCCCCAGTAGCCATCATCTATTGACCCTCCAGCATGTCCCATGACCCCTTGCCATTACATACATTCAATGCTGGGGGTGCCGGACCTGCATTCCCGCTGAAAAAAAGCCTGGATACTATGCTAATCATCCATGGTGGTGCATTTCTCCCCCATGATAATCAGGGCTGCATGTGCGAAAAAGATCGGATGGGTGAAAAATTCAAAGAAACAGATGAGGACGAGCGGTACCCCAACATTTGAGGATTTGTATATGCTGATGTAATGAGACCTTTGTTATTAGCATTATATACGCTACCTTATCCTCTAGGGCAGTGTTTCTCAACTCCAGTCCTCAAGGCACCCCAACAGGTCATATTTTCAGGCTTTCCATTATTTTGCACAGGTGATTTGATCAGTTTCACGGCCTCAGTAATTACCACAGCCCTTTCATCTGAGGGAAATCCTGAAAACATGACCTGTTGGAGCGCCTCGAGGACTGGAGTTGAGAAACCCTGCTCTAGGGCAGGGGTCTCCAAACTTTCCAAACAAAGGGCCAGTTGACTGTCCTTCAGACTTTAGGGGGGCCGGACTGTGGCTATGGGGAGTAGAAAAGGTCCCGACTTAAGTTTAAAAAAATAATGCCCCATCATTGGTGAATCGGGCGGAATTTTGCCCCAGCGTTGGTGTCATTGGGACGAATTGTGCCCCATTGTTGGTATCAGTGGATGAAATCATGCCCCAAGGGTTGGATAAAAGCAAGCAAAGAGCTGCATCTGGCCCGCGGGCCACATTTTGGAGACCACTGCTCTAGGGGATCCATATGTCATCCAAGAACAATTTTAGTCTTTTTTTTTTTTCTACTTCTCTCTATTGTTGTACTTGTTTATAAAACTTTTTAATGTAGATCAACTTTTGAAAGGTGTTTGACAGGCAATAAAACAAGCAGATGACCCGTGCAGTGCGAGCACAGCCCCACTGTAAGGGGAAACTTTTATTTTTTTTAACTGGAGTTGGGCTTTAAACCTTGACATGGTCTAGAACAGGGATGTGCAATTAGCGGACCTCCAGCTGTTCCAAAACCACAAGTCCCATCATGCCTCTGCCTCTGGGTGTCAGGCTTGTGGCTGTCAGAGTCTTGCTATACCTCATGGGACTTGTAGTTCTGCAACAGCTGGAGGTCCGCCAATTGCATATCCCTGGTCTAGAATAAAAATCCTAACACAATCTTCCTTTCCCCCTCATTAGATCTTTTGGGTTGGTCCAATGATCGGTGGTGCCGCAGCTGCTATTATATACGACTTCCTCTTAGCACCAAGAACCAGCGATTTAACAGACCGCATGAAGGTGTGGACCAACGGGCAAGTGGAGGAGTACGAATTAGACGGAGATGACAACACCAGGGTCGAAATGAAACCAAAATAGAAATTGAAACAAACAAAAAAAAAAACTTATCGAGAGATGTCAGTATTATGGACTTATTTGTATAAAAAAAAAAAAAGAATTTCCAAATTTGTTTTGTTTTTTTGCATTTTTTTTTCCAGTTTGCTTTCATGCCTTTGCATTGTATTTCCTAACCTCATGTTCACATACAAAAAATATGTACTGTAATATATTATATCTTTTTTTTCTTTTTTAGACCGTTGCATGAGAAAAAAAAAAAACAAGCATGACCACTAAGTATTTACAAAAACAATTCTAAAATGTATTTTTTTTTTTTACCGCAATAGAGGAATGCTATACTCTGCATTTAAATGAGCTAATACCTTTTCTACAGCATAAATGCAACATTAGATTCAGTGGTGGGAATACTTATGGTTAGATTCGCCCTTTTTCGGAGATTGTGGACATGAGTACTCGCAGGTTTTTCATTTTTTTTATTTTTTATCTCAGTTCCTAAACCGCTGGTCTGAAGAGCTTCACAATAAGCAGGGATTGTGCAGACTTCTGCAGGCGTTCACTGAATAATTAGTATTGGCAAAGGTCGGCCAAGTTGTCTACCGCAGCTTTCTAATTCCCAGCTAATGCCTGCTGATTACTTGTTAAACCTACACTCCCATTAAAGTGAACCCATGCTGAACGTTTGTGAGATACTGTATATACAGTATCTCACAAAAGTCAGTACACCCCTCACATTTTTGTAAATATTTTATTCTACCTTTTCATGTGACAACACTAAAGAAATGACACTTGGCTACAATGTAAAGTAGCGAGTGTACAGCTTGTATAACAGTGTCAATTTGAGCTGTACACTCACTACTTTACATTGTAGCAAATTGTCATTTCTTCAGTGTTGTCACATGAAAAGATAGAATAAAATATTTACAAAAATGCTAGGGGTATACTCACTTTCGCGAGATACTTAGATATATATATCTATATATATATATATATATATATAGATATATATAGATAGATATATATCTATTTATATATCTTGGGGCTATTCAGATACTTAGATATATATATATATATATATATATATATATATATATATATATATATATATATATATATATATATATATATGTGTATATATATATATATATATATCTTAGCCCCTGTACACACGGTCAGAGACTCTGCCAACCAAATCCGTTGGATTTTGTCCGTCGGATTTAGTCCAACGGATTGTGTCCGAAACTGTTGCATACACACGGTCGTGATGACGTAATTTCCTTACGATGGGACTACATTCAAGCTAGTAGCCAATAGCTTTGATGTAGGAATTTGATCTGAGCATGCGTGGCACTTGGTCTGATCAAAATTCGCTACACATGATCGGAGTATGTCCGATTAAACCAGTTGGTCGGAAAATATTTCCAACATGTTGGAAAATTGGGTCCGACGGAGATTCGGACGGAATCAGTCCGATGCATACCACACACAGACGGATTATCCGATGACACGGTCCGATAGGCAGGGCTGGACTTACCATTGGGCTTGACTGGGCTCAAGCCCATGGGCCCCGCCCAATAAGGGGCCCCGCCGAGATACATAGCCGAGTGTACTCGGCTCTGCTCTGCTCACAGTCACGCCCAGTCCCGCCCTATGATGGACATAACACAGGGACTGGGCGTGACTGAGCCGAGCCGAGTACACTCAGCTGCTCTCTCCTCCACTCGGGACTGCGAGAGGCCCCGAGAGCCGCTGTAATAGTCGGCGACCCATCGCAGTTTGCTACAGAAGTGACGTTCCATCGCTGCCATCTTGCTACACCCCACACTCATCCACAGTAAGGATGCCCTAAGAAGGGGTAAAGCGAACATGTTGTTACACCCACCGGAGTTTTGCATTTTACATGTATTTATAACATTAAAGTTAGTATATAGTGAAATACAGTACAACTCCATCTGACTACTTAGATGTTGAATTTTAAAAGCAGCAAACTTCTGTCAGATTAGCAAACCTGCGTGATGAGCAGGGTTGCCGCTGCTTTTAAAATTCAAGATCTAAGTAGCCAGATGGAGTTGTCCTGTATTTCACTATATAAACTGACTTTACTGTTATAAATATGTGTAAAATGCAAAACTCCGGTGGATGTAGCAACATGTCCACTTCTTAGTGTATCCTTACTGTGGACGAGTGTGGAGTGTACCAAGATGGTGGCGATGGAATGTTACTTCCGTAGCAAACTGCGATGGGTCGCCGAATGTGTTGTTACACCGCTGAGAGGACCCGAGAGCCGCCGAGATACACAGGACTCTGTATCTTGGCGGCGCCATTTTTAAACTTCAAGGCTGCAAATGATAAGGCTACACTGACAAGGCTGCAAATGACACTGGACAAGGCTGCAGATGGACGCTGGTAAGCCTGCATTGATGGGCATTTAAATGTAAGTTTTTTTCCTTAACCTTCCCTCCTAAAAGTTTTTTTTCCTTAAAATTCCCTCCTAAACTTGGGGTGCGTGTTATACGCCGATAAATACAGTAATATATAGAAGGTAGGGCCCGCAAGTCACTCAAGCCCAGAGGCCCCCACCACCCTAAGTCCTGCCCTGCCGATAGGACACATTCCGACGGATTCTCCGACCGTGTGTACAAGGGTTAAGGGCTATTCAGACTATCCTTTACAAGGTTAAGAATAAAAATAAATGCTCATATTTAGAGGCGGAGGCTTTGCTGCATGCATAAAATTGTGAAATTAAACAAATGTAACTTTCTATACCATCATTATGTAATACACATCATATTGGAGTGTATTGCATTGCATTTATATCACAAAAACTTAACAATACTTGTAAAAAAAAAAAAAAAAAATTAAAATCTGTGCCATTTCGAGATGGAGATTGAAAGCTGCCGACATGCCAAGGAGGTAATAATAATAACGACATGAAAAAAAAGCAAAAAGCTTCAAAAAAGATGGAAAGCGCAAGGGAACAGATGTACGTTTTTGGAATAAAATATATATGGATGAATAGACACAGAAAATATTAGACATTTTTTAGAAGTGTTTTTTTTTTTTTATGTCCAATTTATACAGATTTGATTAAGTTGATTGGTTATATAAGGAGAGGTTATACAGTATAAGCTATAAATGTTGTTTTAATTGATAGGAATTATTCATCTTATAAAAATCAGCTGAACTTTGACCTGAATAACATAAGAGTGTCACTAAATGAATCGTTCATCCTCTTCTTACCTAGATTAATCACTGGATTGTCTATCATTTTGTATATATCACCAACAGATGTTGTAATCACCATACTAAGCACCAGGCTTGCAGTGCCTATGGCGGGAAATTGCCATTATATATATATATATATATATATATATATATATATATACATAAAGAAGAAAAAACTCAGGATTTTATCAGACTTAATATATTTTTTTTTTTTTTTTTTTTTTTTAAATAACACTAGCTGACATTGTGTAAAAGCCACATAGTCTCTAAAGTGTAACATCACTAAAAGTCTATACAGTACTTCATGTATCATTGCTTAGCTGCATTGTCGTATTATCAAACACCACAATATTGTAAATATGTTTCAAAATGGATTCTGAATAAAATAAGCTTGTACTAACAGACCGTCTGTGTTTTACTTATACTCATTATTTGATGTTGTGTAGACAGTTATACAACAGGTCGGATTGTATTAAATGCCTAGAAAGGGAGGACCCCCCACTATGCCAACATCCAATTATTAAGTTAAGTATATACCGTAAAAGGATTGAGAATATATCCCAAAGAAAAGGGCAGAATTTGGGGGCATATCACGAGGCAAAATAGTTAAAAAAGTTTCTTTTATTAACAATCGATTACAATTATGTAAAACACTTAAACGACACCCTATTGTTAGACAAGGTCAACAGATACCCAATAGCAACAATTGTGGAGGTTAGGATCCTGAGTAAATGAAGAATACAGTGTGTATGTAATGGATTAGCGTAACAAATTATGATCCAACCACTCCTCCACACATTACTTGTCAACGCGTTTCACACTTTTGAAGCTTCCTCAGGACATACTGGGTAGGTGCTGAAAAACCTTGAATCTAATTACAGGGACACCAGACATCGCAGACTACTACTCACAACACATCTACGCTGGGGAAACCAGCTTCAGATATCACGATCAATATATGTGTATTAATGACTGAAGGAGGAAGCATGAATACCCTCTGATGGGGACCGCAATCACTGATAATCTCCAGTGCCAGTAAGTAGTAGCCAACAATAACAGCACTTGGAGAGGCAAAGCAAGAGGAGGGAAAAAGCACCCAAATTACACCGCCAAAATCAAGTGTAGATATCAGGATTATATAGCATAGTATCTCTCTCTTACTTCTGTCCTGTATTTACCAAGTAGTTGTTAAACCTCATCCATATACAAGAATACCTTGCAACAGGTTGTATGGTCTTCACCGTATTTGGGTTTGCTAGTAAAGCCACACCCACTTGCCCTATGTAGGGTAAAGGCATCAGACCCCCCAAAGCTGTATACTGATGGTGTCCCCGTGATTTGTCACATTTTGTTTATACTCATTATTTGATGTTGTATAGACAGCTATACAACAGTATTAAATGCCTATTATAATCAAGTTCAAACATTGAGCTAAAGCAGGGGCCTCCAACCTGTTCAGAATCAGGGCCACATTGCATCATTTACAAATATCCACAGGCTAAAAACAAAATCCCCATCAGAGACCCCCCTTCCCTTAGATCAGGGTCCCTATCAAAGTCCTCCTTTACATCAGGGACCCTTCTTACATCGGGGTCCGCATTAAAGTCCCCCCTTACATCAGTGTCTCCATCAAAGTCCCCTTCTTACATCAGGGCCCCCATAAGAGTCCCTCCTTACATCATAGTCTCAATCAAAGTCCCCCTTTACATCTGGGTCCCATCAGCATCCCCATCCAAGTCACCCCTAACATCAGAGTCCCTATCAAAATCCCCCTATATGTCAGGATCCCCATCAGAGACCCCCCCTTACATCATAGTCTCAATCAAAGTCCCCCTTTACATCTGGGTCTCATCAGCGTCCCCATCCAAGTTCCCCCTAACATCAGAGCCCCTATCAAAATCTCCCTATACTTCAGGATCCCCATCAGAGACCCCCCCTTACATCAGGGTTCCCATTAAAGTCCCCTCTATATTAGGGTCCCCTTGTACATCAGATTCCCCATCCAAGTCCCGCTTTACATCAGCTTCTCCATCAGAGACTCCTTTACATCAAGGCCCCCATCAAAGTCCCCCTCCCTTACATCAGAGTCCCTATCAGAGTCCTCTCTTACATAGGGGTCCCCATTAATGTCCCCTCTTACAACAGGGTCCCTCCATGCATCATATCAGGGTACCATCAGAGTCCCCCTTTACATCATAATCCCCATCAAAGTCCCCCTTACATCATAATCCCCATCAAAGTCCCCCTTTACATCAGGGTCCAATCATAGTCCCCCCTCAGGGCCTCCATCTGAGTCCCCCCTAACATCAGAGTCCCTATCAAAGTCCCCCTTTACATCAGGATCCCAGTCAGAGACCCCCTTACATCAGGGTCCTGATTAAAGTCCCCTCTTACATCAGACTCCCCATCCAAGTCCCCCTTTACCTCAGGGTCCCCATCAGAGATGGTTCTTAGACCAGGGTCCCCATCATAGACCCCCCTTACATCAGAGTCCCCTTCAAAGTCCTCCCTTACATCAGGGTCCCCATTAAAGTCCCCTCTTACATCATAGTTCCAATCAAAGTCCCCCTTTACATCAGAGTTCCCATCAGAGTCCCCCCTTATATCAGAATCCCCATCAAAGTCCCCCTTTACATCAGGGTCCTATTCAAGTCCCCCATAACATCAGAGTCCCTATCAAAGTCTCCCTTTACATCGGGGTCCACATCAGAGTCCACCTTTACATCAGGGTCCCCTTCAGAGGCTCCATCAGAGTCCCCTTTTACATCAGGGTCCCTATCAGAGGCTATCCTTAGATCATGGTCCCCATCAAGTTCCCCCCCCCTTACATCAAAAGTGGAGATCACAAGCAGCCTCTGCTGACCTTAATCCTCAATCAGTGCCCATTGAGTATATAGCACTGACCCTAGCCATGGGCCACATAAAATCTTGTAGTGGGCCAAATGTGGCCCACAGGCTGTAGTTTGGAAACCCCCCTAAATTTAGGCCTTATTCACACCTATGCATTTTGCTTTTGATCAGTTTCTCCAGTGCATTTTGTGTTTTTGCCCATGCGTTCCCCCCCTCCCCCCGGTGTTTTTTGATGCATTTAGGGCCGGTTCACACAGCGGGCGATGCGAGGCGACACGACTCGCCTCGCCTCGCTCCCGCAAGTCGCCCCCGTTCTGTACAATGGAACCGTTCTGAGAGGAGCGACTCGAGTCGCTCCGACTCAGAAAAAAGGTTCCTGTACTACTTCTGGGCGACTTCGGGGGCGACTTGCATTGACTTCTATACAGAAGTCATCTGCAAGTCGCCGCTGAGGTCGCCGCAGGTCGCGGCGAGGCAAGTCGGAGACGCCTCGCCGCGCCTGCAGTGTGAACCGGCCCTTAGTATTCTTATGTTTTTTGTTTTTTTATGGCTAACTTGTTGTTGGGCAGATTAAAAAAAAATGCAAAATGCAAACCGTGGAAAGAAAAACGCACTACATGCTTTTCTGCAGCTTCTCCATTGAAGTATTGAACCAAAAAACACACTATTTTGCTTTTAAAAAAAAGTCCTATAGGAAACCATGTTGAATAGACTAGTCCGTTATAGCAAAACGCACTAAAAACGCATAGGTGTGAACCAGGTCTAGGGCTAGGTTCACATTTGTGCATTTTTGGAATGCGTGACAAATTGTGTATGTCCCTGCAATGCACATAAAACACACGTCCCTTTTGCAGGTGGGCGACATTAAAGTGGGAGACCTGAAAAAACTTTTACTGCAGCTGCTGACTTTTAAAATAAGGACACTCACCTGTCCCAGGGTCCAGCGACGTCGGCACCTGAAGCCAAACCGTCCCTCGGTCCTCGGGTGCTCCCGCCGCTATCTTCAGTAAGGGAATCAGCAAATGAAGCCTTGTGGCTTCACTTCCCGGTTTCCTACTACGCGAGTCGTGCAGCCCAATACGAATGCTCCGCGCTGTCTCTGGGACCCGTGTGTGTCCCAGCAGACAGCACGGCGGGACAGGAAGAGGCGTAGACTCCCATGGGAGTCTATGCCTCGAAGTGGGTGCAAATACCTGTCTTAGCCCTTGTACACACGGTCGGAGAATCCGTCGGAATGTGTCCTATCGGACCGTTTTGTCGGATAATCTGACTGTGTGTGGTATGCATCGGACTGTTTCCGTCGGAATATCTGTCGGACCCAATTTTCCAACTTGTTGGAAATATTTTCCGACAAACTGCTCCGATCAGACATACTCCGATCATGTGAATTTTGATCGGACAAAGTGCCACACATGCTCAGATCAAATTCCTACATCAAAGCTATTGGCTACTAGCCTGAACGTAGTCCCGTCGTAGCGAAATAACGTCATTGCGTTCTGAACGATCGGATTTTCCGACAACTTGGTCCGACCGTGTGTATGCAACAGTTTCGGACACAATCCGTCGGACAAAATCCAACGGATTTGGTTGGCAGAATGTCCGACCGTGTGTACAAGGGCTAAGACATGTATCTGCACCCCCCTGAAAGATGCCAAATGTGACATCGGAGGCTTCCCGAAAAAGCAGAGGTTCAATTTTTGTATGAACCTCCGCTTTAAATCCTAATGGCACCCCAAGGAACCTTGCTAATGCCTGCACAAAACTAAGCAAGCACCATGTCTTAGCCCTTGTACACACGGTCGGACATTCCGACGGAAAATGTCCGATTGGACCGTGTTGTCGGATAATCCGACTGTGTGTGGGCTCCATCGGACTGTTTCCGTCGGAATATCCGACGGACAAAGTTTTAGAGCTGGGCTATAAAACTTTCCGACAACATGATCCGATCGGACTTAGTCCGATTGTGTGTAGAGAATTCCGATCGGACAAAGTGCCACGCATGCTCAGATCAAATTCCTACACCAAAGCTATTTGCTACTAGCCTGAACGTAGTCCCGTTGTAACAAAATAACGTCATCACGTTACGAACGATCAGATTTTCCAACAACTGTGTCCAACTGTGTGTATGCAGCACAAGTTTCGGAAAAATCCGTCGGACAAAATCCGACGGATTGTGTTGTCAGAATGTCCGACCGTGTGTACAAGGGCTAAGACATGTATCTGCACCCCCCCCCCCCCCCCTGAAAGGTGCCAAATGTGACACCGGAGGGGGGGATCGTGCAATACGATTAAAAATAAAAAAGATAAAAATAAAAAAGGTCATGCAATTATTTTGTGTGAATTTCGTGTGTGAAATGAATGGGCTGCCTAAAAATTGACAGAAAAATCGAGCGTACCTTTCTACCTGCATAGGAGTGAATGGAGCCCAAAGGACGATGCAAAAAAAGGAGAGGAAGAGAGGAACAGAAAAGGAAAAATAGGGTGCAGAGACAAAAAAACAGAGAGTAAGTTGTGGGGGGGGGCAGAGAAAGACAGAATGAACGAGAATGAATGAAGAGTAGAGCGAGAGAGGGGGAAAGGAAACCCCCCATTCCCTGTCCTCATTCATTTTGTCCTGATATAATTCAGGGAATAACTACAGAGCAGGGCGGCTGCTGCTCAATTTCTTTGGGTGGGTGGCAAACAAACCTGGCCCCCTCACTAACAACAATCCACCCCCCCCCCTCCAACTTCGCTCGCCTGCTGCATTGGGAACTGGGGTGCTGAAAAATGGCAGCAGGTTCTCTGGACTGATGAGCCATAATGTGAAATATTTGGTTGTAGCAATTGTTCTCCAAGATGTTTAGAACAACCTACCTGCCGAGTTCCTTGAGTGAAAGTCCACCTAGAAGAACTCATGTTGGTTTTATAGCAAAGGGCGGTCACACCAAATATTGGTTTGATTTGAATTTCTCTTCTGTTCATTTACTTTCCATTTTGTTAATTGATAAAAACAAACTATTAACACTTCTATTTCTGAAAGCCGCTGATGTGGGCCTCCTGCTCTGGGATGGAGGGTTGGCAAGCCAAGATCGCGAGTTCCCCGCCCGCCATCCCCAAGTATTAATGTGCAGAATGGAGCCGGTGTCATGTCATATAGTGTTCCCCGTCGGATAGTGTCCGGTGTGTACTGCGCATGCGCAGTACACAGGACAAGCATATTCCAAAAATATCCCAAGATGAACGGCACCTGCGCCATGAGTCCAGGTTCTAGCCCCACCATCCAAGTGGACATAGAATAAAAAGAGCCGAGTGAAGCGAGGCTGTGCCCTAAGCATGGCGAGCGAAGTGAGCCCGCAAGGGGCCCTCTAATATGTGCAGCCCTATGTCCACTTGGATGGTGGGGCTTGCACCTGGACTCATGGTGCAGGCGGCGTTCATCTTTGGAGATTTTCCAAATCTCCTTCTGCTCCGTACTGCGCAAGCGCTGCGCCTTCGCAGTTCAGAGCGGACACTTTTCAATAGGCGGACTGTATCTGTCACAACACCGGCACTAGAGGAAGCAGCGCTTCCTGTATATCATCGGCTACTGTCACAGGTGGAGTGATACCCAAAGTGATATAGGAAGCATCGGCTCCACTCTCTGCTGCACCCACATACTTCCTCCAGCGCCAACTCCTGTCTCACTGATGCTCTGGGATGGCGGGTAGGGAACCAGCCAGCAGTACACACCAGCAGTACCTAACAGCAGTATTAGCCAGCAGTACCCACTAACAGTACCTATCAGCAGTGCCCGCAAGCAGTACCAGCCAGCAGTAACTACCAGCAGTACCAGCAAGCAATAACAGCCAACAGTACCCACCAACATTACCAGCCAGCAATACCCACAGACAGTACCCACTAGCAGTACCAGCCAGCAGTATCCACCGGCATTACCAGCCACCAGTACCAGCCAGCCGTATCCATCAGCTGCACCAGCCAGCAGTACCAGGCAGTCAGCAGTACCCACAATCAGTTCCCACCAGCAGTCCCAGCCAGCATTACCAGCCAGCAGTACCCGCCAGCATTCCCAGCCAGCAGTACCCACAAGCAGTACCAGCCAGCAGTACCCACTAGCAGTACCAGCCAGCAGTAAAATCCAGCAGTACCCACCAACAGTACCAGCCAGCAGTAAAATCCAGCAGTACCCACCAACAGTACCAACCAGTAATACCCACCAGCAGTCCCAGCCAGCAGTACCTGCCAGCATTACCAGGCAGCAGTACCCACAAGCAGTACCAGCCAGCAGTACCCACAAGCAGTACCAGCCAGCAGTACCCACAAGCAGTACCAGCCAGCCGTATCCATCAGCAGTACCAGCCAGCAGTACCCACCAACAGTACCCACCAGCAGTACCAGCCCTGGAGGACAGCCAGCGGCAGCCACCAGCCATACCTGCCTGGGGAACAGCAACAGTCAGGGATACCTGCAGGAATCCTGAGGAAGAAGAGAAGATAGAGGTCAGTTGAGATACAGGTACCTCAGTGCATCAGTGTGAAAGCAGCCTTAGGCCCCTTTTCCGCGATCGGTCCAATCGGGTCCGCCTGTCTGTTTTTGACGCAGACCCAGTCATACCCTCCATTCACCTCTCTAGAGAGGCAGATGTAAACGGACATGTGTCCTTTTACACCCGCCTATCTTCAATCTTATCCACTTAAAAAAATAGAAGGGGATCCGTCCCCTTCTGTCTGGGCGGATCGGATTGGAGGGCCCATAGAGTAGAGCGGGCTGTGTCCGTGTCTGCTCTGCATATGCACAGTGCACACAGACCTGTCATCTGCCCGCTACACTCATTGAGGCCCAAGACCGGTTACCAAGTCGCTAAAGTGGCCCTCGCAAGGTTGGGCACACCCGATTTACACTAATTTCTCACATCTGCCTAATACTTTTGCACAGTTGTACACTGTATATATAGTATCTCACAAAAGTGAGTACACCCCTCACATTTATGTAAATATTTTCTTCTCTCTTTTCATGTGACAACACTGAAGAAATGACACTTGTCTACAATGTAAAGTAGTGAGTGTACAGCTTGTATAACAGTGTAAATTTGCTGTCCCCTCAAAATAACTCAACACACAGCCATTAATGTCTAAACTGCTGGCAACTAGACATGTGCACACTGAAATATTTTGTTTCGGAATTTCGTTTTCGTCTGAAAAAAATAAATTTATTTAGTTACTCCCGAAATTCGTTTTTATTTATTTCGTTAAGAATTGCATTTGTCCAAAAATCCAATTTAATTAAGGTCGAATCTGTCATTGAAGGCTTATGGTGTCTATCGAATGTTCAAAGAAGATTCGACGGAGCAGCTAAACTGTATAGTATAGCTGCTCCATCTAACCTTCTTAGAACTTTCGATAGACACCATAAGCCAAAGATTCGACTTTTGTATGTTTTTCGCTGCTTTGTCGAATCTTTGTCATTCATGTTGAATGTATATAGTTCAAACTGAAAATGGACTGGTGATAGTGACACTAACACAATAGCAGCAGATTATTATGAAAAAGTTAAGTTGAACTGTAGCTTGCTTCACTATTGTTCTGCTGCTGTGCTTATGCTTAATTGCGAAATAATTCAGGTTCTCTGACAAACGGACCGGCTAAGATTGACTGTCTTCTGAAATGATTCAGTGTGTGTGTCTCTCTCTGCTAGCAATCGTAAGTGAAAGTAAGTTGGCTATACGAGTGTACTTACTTCTAGCTATTTTACTGCTCCTCCTCTTTGGTTACAATTAGCCAATAACATTCATCATAAATCATTATTTTTATTTTACTTCCCCCACCCAATTCCAGCAGCGATCTTTTCTCTCTATGTCGAATCTTTTCTCTCTATGTCGAATCTTTTCTCTCTATGTCGAATCTTTTCTCTCTATGTCAAATCTTTTCTCTCTATGTCGAATCTTTCCTCTTTATGTCGAATCTTTCCTCTTTATGTCAAATCTTTTCTCTCTATGTCAAATCTTTTCTCTCTGTCAAATCTTTCCTCTCTATGTCGAATCTTTCTTCTCTATGTCAAATCTTTTCCCTCTATGTCGAATCTTTCCTCTCTATGTCGAATCTTTTCTCTTTATGTCAAATCTTTTCTCTCTATGTCGAATCTTTCCTCTCTATGTCAAATCTTTTCTCTCTATGTCAAATCTTTTCTATGTCGAATCTTTTCTCTCTATGTCGAATCTTTTCCCTCTATGTCGAATCTTTCCTCTTTATGTCAAATCTTTTCCCTCTATGTCGAATCTTTCCTCTTTATGTCAAATCTTTTCTCTCTATGTAAAATCTTTTCTATGTCGAATCTTTTCTCTCTATGTCGAATCTTTCCTCTTTTATGTCGAATCTTCTCTCTATGTCGAATCTTTCCTCTCTATGTCGAATCTTTCCTCTCTATGTCGAATCTTTCCTCTCTATGTCGAATCTTTTCTCTCTATGTAGAATAATATTGGACTAATAGAGTTATAGTTAGGCACATTCGACCACAGGTTCAATGGACACAGATCGCTATTGTCAGTGTCATGTCGAATCTCCTATTCTATATCGAACTGTTGTCACAACAAAAACGAAAATAAAGCATTTGTTTATGTCGGATCTTTTGTTTTTCGGTTAACGAAAATACCCGAAATTAGGACGAAAATGCATTCGGATGAAAACGAATGCACATGTCTACTGGCAACCAACATAGGAATCTGCAAAAATGTTTTACTGTCCAAAGTTAAAACAACAAGGGCAGAAGATATAATAGATGGAAAGATGAAAAAATGACTGAAGGTCCGCTTTAAGGTCTAACCACCATGAGCAATACCATGGAGCCATCACTGGAGTGCATGCAGACAGGAAAAGGCTGCAAAGAGGCTTCAGGAGATCAGTCCTGAGTTGTAAAAAAAGGTTGCAAAATGGTGAAAGGAGCTTTATTTAAAAAAAAAAAAGTTTTATAATACAAAGGTTTTTAGCAAACTAAATGTTATTAACCCCTTCATGCCGAGCATACGCAAATATGTGCCCCACTGTACTGGGCTTCATTTTTTTCTATGATCTCCCTTTGTGCTGGGAAAGTGCCATGCACACAGAGCCCCGGGCCCTGTACTAACAATCGGGACCTGGAACTCCCAAATCCAGGTCACCTGATCTCTGTGGTAGCCTCTGATTGGCTATCATAGTGGTCAGTCACTGTGAAGCCCTACCCTTTGTTTTCTCTCTTTGTGAATGGAGGAGAGAGAAAAAAAAATGTGTTGTAAAAAAAATACTAATAATAATAATAAAAAAAATCTAGATCAAGGTTTGATCTAGGTCAGTGCCAGGGTTAGTGTTTGGGTCAAGGTCAGGGTCAGTCATTTTTTGGACAGGGTTTTATTTTTTTAAAGGAGTGTCGGTGTGTTTTAGGTAGGATTTTATCAAAAGCAAAATGCACACTATTGTTTCTGGGCTGTACTATGGGTACAAACAATAACTAACATACACATATGTGGTATCGCTGCGATACTCAGGAGCAGGAGAATTTATTTTGGGTTGTTCTTTGGTGGAAGGTTATGGTCGTAGCCAAGGCCATCTTTAATACTGATTGGACCCTGGGCAAACATTTTCTTGGGCCCTCCAGAATCCACTTATCAATTATGTGCAGGCTTTGGGCCCCACAACAATAACTGGGCCTGGGGCAGCTGCCTCTTTTGCCCTGCGTTAAAGATGGCCCTGGTAGTAACAAGAAATATACAGCTAAATTTAAGAAAATTATTCAAGTGATTGTAAGAGTTTGTTTAACCCCTTCCCGCCGAGCGTACGCAGATCTGTGTACTCGGCTTCCGGGGGGTATACCGGGATGATGCCCGCCCCTGCAGGCATCATCCCGGTACCGTTTTTTACAGCGGGCGATTGGCTTTCCAGCCATAACAACCGATGCGCCGCCTCTCGCCGCTGTTACCGGTGCTCCCGCTCGATCGGGAGCACCGATTAGCCATCCGTCGGCTCTGGCTGCTGGGGAGGAACTGGAACGAAGCCGTAATCGGCTTCGTTCCAGTCTCCTCATCGTAAACACGGAAGCGACGTCATGACGTCACTTCCCGTTTACTCGGCTGCCAATGGCGCCGGTTTTAAAAAAATATCCGGTATTCAGAATCGCCGTTTTCGGCGATCTGAATACATTGAAGTGTAAAGGAGGGGTGGGGGGTCTTTTAGACCCCCGATCCCTCCATAAAGAGTACCTGTCACCACCTATTACTGTCACAAGGGATGTTTACATTCCTTGTGACAGCAATAAAAGTGATCAATTTTTTTTTTTTTTAAAACAATTTAGTCATTTTAAAATAAATAAAATAAATAAAAAAATAAAAAATAAAAATTTCAAAGCGCCCGCCGTCCCCGCGAGCTCGCGAAGCAAAGAAAACGCATACGGAAGTCGCGCCCGCGTATGTAAACGGTGTTCAAATCACACATGTGAGGTATCGCCGCGATCGTCAGAGCGAGAGCAATAATTCTAGCAGTAGACCTCCTCTGTAACGCTAACCTGGTAACCGTAAATTTTTTTTAAAGCGTCGCCTATTGAGATTTTTAGGTACGGTACTTTGTCGTCAATCTACAAGTGCGCGCAATTATAAAGTGTGACATGTTTGGTATCTATTTACTCGGCGTAACATTATCTTTCACATTACGCAAAAAAATTGGGCTAATTTTACTGTTTTGTTTTTTTTTTATTCATGAAAGTGTCCCTTTTCCCAAAAAGTTGCGTTTAAAACACCACTGCGCAAATACCGCGTGACATAAAATATTGCAACAATCGCCGTTTTATTCTCTAGAGCCTCTGCTAAAAAAATATATATAATGTTTGGGGGTTCCAAGTAATTTTCTAGCAAAAAATATGGATTTTAACTTGTAAACACCAAATTCCAAAAATAGGCTTAGTCATGAAAGGGTTAAAAAAAAAAAAAAACATACCATACTTACAGTGGGGCAAAAAAGCATTTAGTAAGCCACCAATTGTGCAAGTTCTCCCACTTAAAAAGATGAGAGAGGCCTGCAATTGTCATCATAGGTATACCTCAACTATGAGAGACAAAATGTGGAAACAAATCTGTATTAATGGCACCTGTTTGAACTTGTTATCAGTATAAAAGACACCTGTCCACAACCTCAAACAATCACACTCCAAACTCCACTATGGTGAAGACCAAAGAGCTGTCGAAGGACACCAGAGACCTGCACTAGGCTGGGAAGACTGAATCTGCAATAGGCAAGCAGCTTGGTGTGAAGAAATCAACTGTGGGAGCAATAATTAGAAAATACAAGACCACTGATAATCTTCCTCGATCTGGGGCTCCACACAAGCCCTCCCCCCTTGGGGTCAAAATGATCACAAGAATGGTGAGCAAAAATCCCAGAACCACATGGGGGACCTAGTGAATGACCTGCAGAGAGCTGGGACCAGGGTAACAAAGGCTACCATCAGTAACGCACTACGCTCAGGGTAGTTTTTAAGGCAGGGCAAAAGGGGCAGCTGCCCTGGGCCCTGTCATTGTTGTGGAGTCCAAAGCAGCTTCTTCATACTTGCCAATTATCACGGTTTAAATTCCCTCGCCCCTTGAGGTTTTAGTCCTGTGCTGTCCCAATATCTCAGTGTGAAGTGCTGCTACTAATGCTGCCCAGCTCTGCCCTATTGTTGTGTACAGATGACTCACCTGCAGACCCTGTGTTTACATGTAAATTACTGGAATTCATATGTAAATAGTGGTGGCCGGTGGCATTGATATGTATATCATGCCCCCATGAGGTCATATCCACAGTAATCTCTAGCAACCAATCAACAAGCAGAAATCATGTGCTGTAACCTCTAGCAACTAACCAGTGAGCTGTAATGTGTTCTGTAACCTCTAGCAACCAGTCAGTGAGCGGTAATGATACACTGTAACCTCTGGCAATCAATCGCAATAGCTGCCTGATCTGATTCAGTAAACTGATTTTGAGTCTAGCCGATATTTATTGCATTTCTCAGAGCAGGTGGAGAGCAAAACTCCATGGGGGAAGGGGGGCCCAAGAAAAGTTTTGCCCAGGGTCCAATCAATATTAAAGACAGCCCTGACTACGCCGCCAGGGACTCAGATCCTGCAGTGCCAGACGTGTCCCCTGCTTAAGCCAGTACATGTCCGGGCCCGTCTGAGGTTTGCTAGAGAGCATTTGGATGATCCAGAAGTTAATTGGGAGAATATCATATGGTCAGATGAAACCAAAGTAGAACTGTTTGGTAGAAACACAACTCGTCATGTTTGGAGAGAGAGAGAGAAAGCTGAGTTGCAACCAAAGAACACCATACCTACTGTGAAGCATGGGGGTGGCACTGGCAACATCATGCTTTGGGGCTGTTTCTCTGCAAAGGGAACAGGACAACTGATCCTTGTACATGAAAGAATGAATGCGGCCATGTATCGTGAGATTTTGAGTGCAAACCTCCTCCCAAGAAGCATTTCAAGGCCCTGGAGTGGCCTAGCCAGTCTCCAGATCTCAACCCCATAGAAAACCTTTGGAGGGAGCTGAAAGTCTGTGTTGCCCAGCGACAGCCCCAAAGCATCACTGCTCTAGAATAGATCTGCATGGAGGAATGGGCCAGCATAACAGCAACAGTGTGTGACAACCTTGTGAAGACTTACAGAAAATGTTTGACCTCTGTCATTGCCAACAAAGGATATATAAAAAAGTATTGAGATGAACTTTTGATATTAACAAAATACTTATTTTCCACCATAATTTGTAAATAAATTCTTTCAAAAATCAGACAATATGATTGTCTGGATTTGTTTCCACATTTTGTCTCTCATAGTTGAGGTATACCTATGAGGAAAATGACAGGCCTCTCTCATCATTTTAAATGGAAGAACTTGTACAATTGGTGGCTGACTAAATACTTTTTTGCCCCACTGTACCTGCACTGTGCAGCTCGTTTTGCACAGAGTGGCCCAGAACCTGCTCTTCTGGGGTCCCCCGGCGGCTCTCACAGCTACTCCACACATCTGATAACCCCCTAGGAGAAGCGCTCTCCTGGGGGATTACCTTGCAGGCGCTCTCCCAAGTCCAGCATTTGACGTCCATAGCCAATGGCTGCGCTGCTATCAATCTATCCAATCAAGAGCCCGAGAACCCCCGGGCAGAGAGACAGTACGTCCCCGCCGGGTCAAGTTGCAGGGCTCAGGTAAGTAAAACGGGGGAGGGGGGCTGGGGGGCTGGTCACTGCCAAGTGTTTTTTCACCTTAAAGCATAGGATGGTTTACAACCCCTTTAAGAGCCTATGTTAGGCACCTATAAACAAAAATACATAATGTCCATCATACTCTGTTGAAAAGAGTAGTGAACTATAAACATCAGTGGATGAGCCAAAAGTGAAATAGCTCATGTAAACTGAAAAAGTGAATGTTCCGCCTTTAAGGAGGATGCATTCATATGGATAGGTAATGGAATCTTCAAAAGCTACCCTCAGCCAAGACAGAATCACCTTCAGGAGTGCAACCACCACCAGCAGAAGTCTTAGGTTACACTTACCGGATGTTGTGGGCTACCTGCCAACAGCAAGGAGCCAAACAAGCAGTAATGGAAAACTGAGTGTCACCGGAACCAGTATGTGGAGAGGGTATCCGCACGGGTCTAACATCAGGGCATCACCGTAACCAGTATGTGGAGAGGGTATCCGCATGGGTCTAACATCAGGGCATCACCATAACCAGTATGTGGAGAGGGTATCCGCACAGGTCTAACATCAGTGCATCACCGGAACTAGTATGTGGACAGGGTATCCGCATTGGATCTAACATCAGGGCATCACCGGAACCAGTATGTGGAGAGGGTATCCGCATGGGTCTAACATCAGGGCATCACCATAACCAGTATGTGGAGAGGGTATCGCACAGGTCTAACATCAATGCATCACCGGAACTAGTATGTGGAGAAGGTATCTGCATTGGGTCTAACATCAGGGCATCACCGGAACCAGTAGGAGGACAGACCAAGGGAGGACAGACCATGTTGACCCCATAAAGAATAAGGAAGGACATCTGGTTACAAAGGATGGGGTGATGGTGAAGAGTATTGAATTTATTCTTCTCCTCAGTCCTCACGGGGAATCGGGGGGCTTCAATAACCAAAACTGCAGTGTTTATCCTCATGACACATCAAAGGAAGCACCTCCATGGTTAACAGAGGACAGAATTAAAATTAGATTTGGGAAACTTAACATTAATAAATCACCAGAACCAAATGGCTTGCACCCAAGGGTACTTAGGGAACTCAGTCAAGTAATTGCCAGAACATTGTTCCTAATTTTTACTGACAGTCTACTGACTGGAGTGGTACCAGCTGATTGGAGAAAAGTCAATGTAGCACCAATATTTAAAAAGGACCCAAAATACATCTCTGGGAATTACAGACCAGTTAGCCTAACATCAATAGTATGTAAACTCTTGGAGGGGATGATAAGAGACTATATACAAGATTTTAGTAATGAGAACGGTATCATTAGCAGTAATCAGCATGGATTCATGAAGAATCGTTCTTGCCAAACCATTCTATTAACCTTCTATGAGGAGGTGAGTTGCCATCTAGATAAAGGAAGGCCCGCACACATGGTGTATCTGGTTTTTGCAAAAGAATTTGACACAGTTCCCCATAAAAGTTTACTGTACAAAATAAGGTCCATGGGCATGGACCATACGGAGAGTACATGGATTGAAAAATACAAGGGCGAGTTTAGAGGGTGGTGATAAATGGGAAGTACTCAGAATGGTCAGGGGTGAGTAGTGGGGTCCCCCAGGGTTCTGTGCTGGGACCAATCCTATTTAATTAACTTCTCCGCAGGATGTGGAAACCTTGCAAAAAAGATCTGAACAAATGAATGGGGGAGGGGCAACTACATGGCAAATGAGGTTCAATGTAGAAGAATGTAAAATAATGCATTTGGGTGGCAAAAATAGGAATGCAATCTATACACTGGGGGGAGAATCTCTGGGGGAATCTAGGATGGAAAAGGACCTGGGGGTCCTAGTAGATGATAGGATCAGCAATGGCATGCAATGCCAAGCTGCTGCTAACAAAGCAAACATAATATTGGCATTAAAAAGGGATCAACTCCAGAGGCACCTGGAGTATACTGTCCAGTTCTGGGCACCAGTCCTCAGGAAGGATGTACTGGAAATGGAGCGAGTACAAAGAAGGGCAACAAAACTAATAAAGGGTCTGGAGGATATTAGTTATGAGGAAAGGTTGCGAGCACTGAACTTATTCTCTCTGGAGAAGAGACGCTTGAGAGGGGATATGATTTCCATATACAAATACCGTACTGGTGACCCCACAATAGGGAGAAAACTTTTTCACAGAAGGGACTTTAACAAGACTCGTGGCCACTCATTAAAATTAGAAGAAAAGAGGTTTAACCTTAAACGGCGTAGAGGGTTCCTTACTGTAAGAGCGGCAAGGATGTGGAATTCCCTTCCACAGACGGTGGTCTCAGCGGGAAGCATCGATAGTTTCAAGAAACTATTAGATAAGCACCTGAACAACTGCAACGGCAACATGCAGGGATATACAATGTAATACTGACATATAATGAATACTCACTATTGATGCACCGATCCTCAATCCTGCCAATCATCAGAAGCAGGTCTGAGAATCATTTTCCGATTGGCTGAAAAGCGAAGAGTCCCAATTGGTCGCCGTGGATGGGGGATGAAACTGAAGCCACGGCAATGCCCGTGGAAACCAGGGGAAGGGGAAGTTATCGCTACTGCCGAGCAAGGGAAGCCTGGGAGAAGCGATGACCACTATAGATGGGGTAAGTGCACCAGACCGACCAGACCCACCCGACCAACTGGTGGGGGAGGGGTTAGTACTGTTTTCCGCCCCCCCCAAAAAAAAAAATTACCATTGGCCGCCACAGGTTGTGATGATAGGTACGGTTTTACTAACACATGTGAAAGTTGGAAAATTGTGCTTAGGCATTAAGATTTGTTTTACCTTTAGGCATACCTCCCAACATTTTGAGTTGGGAATGAAAGACACCTACTAGAAAACGTATGTAGGCGTAGGGCACGCCCCCTGCCACACCCCCTTAAAGGAGAATTAACCAAAAATAAAAGTTAATTAACCACTTCAGCCCCGGACCATTTTGCTGGCCAAAGACCAGACCACTTTTTGCGATTCGGCACTGAGTCGCTTTAACTGACAATTGCGCAGTCGTGCGACGTGGCTCCCAAACAAAATTGACGTCTTTTTTTTCCCACAAATAGAGCTTTCTTTTGGTGGTATTTGATCACCCCTGCGGTTTTTATTTTTTGCGCTATAAACAAAAATAGAGCGCCAATTTTGAAAAAAACGCATTATTTTTTACTTTTTGTTATAATAAATATCCCCCAAAAATATATAAAAAAACATTTTTTTCCCTCAGTTTAGGCTGATACGTATTCTTCTACATATTTTTGGTAAAAAAAAAAATCGCAATTATTGATAGGTTTGCGCAAAAGTTATAGCATTTACAAAATAGGGGATAGTTTTATGGCATTTTTATTAATAATTTTATTTTTTACTAGTAATGGCGGCGATCAGCGATTTTTATTGTGACTGCGACATTATGGCGGACACATCGGACATTTTTGACACATTTTTGGGACCATTGTCATTTATACAGCAATTACTGCTATACAAATGCACTGATTCCTGTGTAAATGACACTGGCAGTGAAGGGGTTAACCAGTGGGTGGCAGTGTAGGGGTTAAGTGTTCCTAGGGGTGTGTTACTAACTGTTGGGGGCTGGGCTTTCATTTAGTGAACACTGATCTCTGCTCCAATGACATGGAGCAGAGATAAGCGTCACTTGTTGCTAGGCAGAACGGGGAGATGCTGTTTACAACGACATCTCTCTGTTCAGCCGCCCATTAAGACGATTGCGGGTATCCCTGCGGTGATCGAGTCCGTGGGACCCGCGACCAAACTCACGGGGGTCCCGACCAGCACGCGAGGGCAGGGCGGAATTAAAGATTGGACGTACCTGTACACCAATATGCCTGTCCGTGCCATTCTGCCAATGTACATCGGCGTGCGCTGGTCGGGAACTGGTTAAAGGGGCTTTTCTGGCCACGATGTGTTTTTTTTTTTTTAAAGTCAGCAGCTACAAACACTGTAGGTGCTGACTTTTAATAAGGACACTTACCTGCCCAGTGAGCCCGTGGTGTCGGCTGCCCCGAGGCTGATCCGTCCATCAGATTTGCCGGCGCCACCATCTTAACAAAGGGAAACAGGCAGTGGAGCCTTGCGGTTTCACTGCCCGTTTCCTACTGCGCATGCGCGAGCCGCGTGGCACTTTGTGAATGGCCCCCGTTGTGATCTGGGACACACACATGTCCCAGAAGGCAACAGGGGCGCTCGCCGAAGAGGAGGAAGCGCTGCGGAATAGGAAGAGGCAGATTAGGAAGACTGCCTAGCAACAGGAGTTTCTGGTAAGTTAAAAAAATAAAAATAAATTCAAATGTTTTTTTAACCAGTTCCCGACCAGCGCACGACGATGTACGTTGACAGAATGGCACGGGCAGGCATACTGGCGTACAGGTACGTCCAATATTCAATGCCGCCCCGGCCATCGGGAGCGCGCCGCCGGCGGCGCGCTCCCGTGCTGGTCGGGACCCCCGTGAGTCCGGTCGCGGAACCCGCGGACTCGATAGCCGCGGGCATCCCCGCGATCGTGTCACGGGACGGCTGAATGGAGGAAATGCTGTGTAAACAGCATTTCTCCATTCTGCCTAGCAACTAGTGACGCTAATCTCTGCTCCGTGTGATTGGAGCAGAGATCAGTGTTCACTAAATGAAAGCCCAACCCCCCCACAGTTAGTAACACACCCCTAGGAAAACTTAACCCCTTCACTGCCAGTGTCATTTACACAGGAATCACTGCATTTATATAGCAGTGATTACTGTATAAATGACAATGGTCCCAAAAATGTGTCAAAAATGTCCGATGTGTCCCCCACAATGTCGCAGTCACAATAAAAATCGCTGTTCGCCGCCATTACTAGTAAAAAAAAATAATAAAAAATTATTAATAAAAATGCTATAAAACTATCCCTATTTTGTAAACGCTATAACTTTTGTGCAAACCAATCAATAATCGCTTATTGCGATTTTTTTTACCAAAAATATGTAGAAGAAAACGTATCGGCCTAAACTGAGGGAAAAAAATGTTTTTTTATATATTTTTGGGGGATATTTATTATAACAAAAAGTAAAAAATAATGCGTTTTTTTTCAAAATTGTCGCTCTATTTTTGTTTATAGCGCAAAAAATAAAAACCGCAGAGGTGATCAAATACCACCAAAAGAAAGCTCTATTTGTGGGGAAAAAAGGACGTCAATTTTGTTTGGGAGCCACGTCGCACGACCGCACAATTGTCAGTTAAAGCAACGCAGTGCCGAATCGCAAAAAGTGGTCTGGTCTTTGACCAGCAAAATGGTCCGGTCTGTAAGTGGTTAAAAGGTTTTTAAAGAATATTAATGCTATTTTTTTTTTTTTTTTTTTTTAAGGGTGGCCCTCCGCTTTAAATCCACAAAGGATTTTTTATTTTTTTTTAACCACTACTATATTTATATTGGCTTTTAAAATGTACAAATGCAGCATTTTAGATTTCGGATGAAAGGTTTAGCTCTGGGAAACACTTTTTGAAAGATAAAAAGTGAATTTTATATACAAGTATAAAGATCAGACCAAAATGAGGGACAAATGAGGGGGGAAGAAGGACAGAGGGACATTGTTCCAAATCAGGGACAGTCCCTCGAAATCAGGGACAGTTGGGAGCTATGCCCTTAGGCACGAAGGGGTTAAGTTAGAATTTGGATCTGCTTTAGGCTCACATAAACCAGAAAACTGTAGATGCAAACAAATTGGACTGGATTAAAAATATTGGGGGTGTAGAGGTCCGATGGGGAAGGAGGGTATGGGTGGGGGAGGGTAGGTATGTATGGGAAATCATTGTATATTTTTTTTTCGTTGTATCTTTTAACTTGAATACAAATAAAATAAAAAAGATTTGAATTAAAAAAAATATATATATATTGGGTCATAAAGAATATATAGTTATAGGAATACAGACACATGTAAACAGATTTTTGTAAAACCGCTTTCCACTATCCTGACTAAAAAGGCAAATACATTTGTGACCATAAAAACCGCCGGCGTTGCCGTCCTCCCAGCTTGTGGAACTTTTGACGTTTTCATGAGAATCCTTCCATTTTCTCTTTCCACTGAACACATCTGCAATTATAATGTGCTAAAAATAGTCCCGGCAGATGTTATAAAAAGAACCTCGGTGCAGCACTTTCCTTGAGAGCGCGACTTCTGTCCTGCCATGACGACGGGCGCCGCGGCTTGCTTCTTTACGCCCCGCAAAGCCCCGGTCTATCTATGGAGAGTGTGAAGGAAACTTGGCCCTATTTATAAATCGGTGATGATATGGAGACCGCTTGTTGTGAGCCGCAACTGTTAAACCCAATGCTTTCCCTGAATGTAACGATGGAAACAGCTAGCAACAAAATGTGATCACTAAAGGGCGGTAAAACATTGCAGAGATGAGTGACTCAGCATGGCCAATATTTGAGAACCAGAAAGAGAACCAGTCACTTTTTATAGAAGCGACAAATCTGTCTAAAGAATCTTATTATTTAATCACTTGCCGACCAGCCGCCGCAGTTTTACTGCGGCAGAATGGTACAGCTGGGTGAAATGACGTTACGTCGATTCACCCCGTGGTCACTAGCTTGCCACCCGGAGTCGGTGCGAGTGCCAGGCGGGCTCGATGGTTTCCACGATCGCTCGTGACACAGCTAGAACTGGGATCTCTGTGTGTAAACACACAGATCCTGGTTCTCTGAGGGGAGTAGAGACAGATCGGTTGTGCATACAAAGTATGGACATCAATCTCTCTCTTCCTCCAGCAAGTCCCTCCCCCCCTGCAGTTAGAACACACTGAGGGAACACAGATAACCCCTTGATAGCCCCCTAGTGTTAACCCCTTCACTGACAGTGACATTTTTTACAGTAATCAGTGCATTTTTATAGCTGTATAAATGCCAATGGTCCTAAAAATGTGTCAAAAGTGTACCCATGTGTCCGCCATAATGTTGCAGTCCCAATAAAAATTGCAGATCGCCACAATTACTAAAAAAATAACAATAAAAATGCTATAAATCTATCCCCTATTTTGTAGACGCTATAACTTTTGCACAAACCAATCAATATATACGCTTATTGCAATTTTTATTACCAAAAATATGTAGACGAATACATATCGGCCTAAACTGAGAAAAAATTTGCTTTAAAAAAAAATAAAATAAAAAATGTGGATATTTATTATAGCAAAAAGTACAAAATATTGGGGGTTATTTACGAAAGGCAAATTCACTTTGCACTACAAGTCCAAACTACAAGTGCAAAGTGCACTTGAAATTGCACTGAAAGTGCACTTGGAAGTGCAGTCGCTGTAAATCTAAGCCCTTGTACACATGGTCAGAGATTCCGACGGAATGTGTCTGATCGGACCGTTTTGTTGGATATTCCGAGTTCCGACTGTGTGTGGTCTCCATCGGACTGTTTCCATCGGACTATCCGACGGACCAAGTTTTCCAACTTGTTGTTAAAATTTTCTGACAAAATGCTCCGATCGGACATACTCCGATCATGTGTAGAGAATTCCGATCGGATAAAGTGCCACACATGCTCAGATCAAATTCCTAGACCAACGCTATTGGCTACTAGCCTGAACGTAGTCCCGTCGTAACAAAATAACGTCATCACTGACCGTGTGTATGCAACAGTTTCGGACAAAATGCGTCGGACAAAATTAGACGAATTTGGTTGTCGGAATGTCCGACCGTGTGTACAAGGGCTAAGGGGTAGATCTGAAATGAGGGGAAGCTCTGCTGATTTTATCATCCAATCATGTGCAAGCTCAAATACTGTTTTTTATTTTCCTTGCATGTCCCCCTTCGATCTACAGCGACTTTACTTCCAAGTGCACTTTCAGTGCAATTTCAGTGCAATTTCAAGTGCACTTGTAGTACAAAGTGGATTTGCCTTTCGAAAATAACCCCCATTGTGTTTTTTCAAAATTTCACTTTTTTTGTTTAAAGCAAAAAAAATAAAAACTGCAGAGGTGATCAAATATCACCAAAAGAAAGCTCTATTTGTGGGAAAAAAAGGATGTAAATTTTGTTTGGGTGCAACGTCGCACGGCAATTGTCAGTTAAAGCGACACAGTGCTGAATCGCGAAAAATGGCCCAGTCATTCAGCAGCCAAATCTTCCGGGGCTGAATCAGTTAATAATTAATATTTATTTGCCAAAATTACTATTTTCAGAGCTGCTTCTTTCCATGAACTTTCATGAATATACCATTAAAGTGATACTAAACACACACTGTTTAAAGCGGTTCTCCACCCTAAAGTGGAAGTTCCGCTAATCTGATCCCTCCCCCCCTCCGGTGCCACAATCGGCACCTTTCAGGGGGGAGGGGGGTGCAGTTACCTGGATAATCCAGGTATCTGCACCCACTTCCGGGACAGACCGCCGCAGACCCCTGCAGATGCCCCGCCCCCGCCGTTGTGTTCTGGGAAACACACGGTTCCCAGGACACAGCGGGGACCAGAAGAGACGCGCAGCGCGACTCGCGCATGCGCAGTAGGGAACCGGGCAGTGAAGCCGCAACGCTTCACTTCCCGATTCCCTGACAGAGGATGGCGGCGGGGGCAGCAGAGAGACGAGCGATCGCTCGTCATCTGACGCCGACATCGCTGGACCCTGGGACAGGTAAGTGTCAATTTATTAAAAGTCAGCAGCTGCAATATTAGTAGCTGCTGGCTTTTAATATTTTTTTTTAGTTGCAGAACCACTTTAACACTTTCACGCTTAAGCCTATTTCTGGCATTTGTTGCTTACAAGATAAAATCCATATTTTTTGCTAGAAAATTTCTTGGAACCCCCAAACATTATCTATATTTTTTCTAGCAGAGACCCTAGGGAATAAAATGGTGATCGTTGCAATATTTAACCACTTGCCGCCCGCCCTATAGGCAATTGACGGTGGCAAAGTGGTTTCATAATCCTGATCGGACGTCATATGACGTGATCAGGATTATGAGCCGCTGCGCGCGACCCGGGGGCACGCATCGCAGCGATCGTTGTTGTGGGGTGTCAGTCTGACGCCACCAGACCACCAGGGATGCTAAGCAAAAGGTAATCCTCCCTAGACCACAAGGGATGCCAGTCAGCACAATGGATGCCAATCAGTGCCCATAATGGATGCCAATCAGTGCCCACAATGGGCATCACTGATTGGCATGCATTATTGTTTGGCACTGATTGGCATCCATTAGTACAGTATAACACCAATGCTGCCTATGAGTGCCCACCTGTGCCGCCTATCAGTGTCCACCTGTGCCGCCTATCAGTGCCCACCTGTGCCGCCTATCAGTGCCCACCTGTGCCGCCTATCATTCCCCAGCCATGCCCATCTGTGCCGCCTATCCATGCCCATCTGTGCTGCCTATCCATGCCCATCTGTGCCGCCTATCCATGCCCATCTGTGCCGTCCATCCATGCCAATCCGTGCCAGCTATCAGTGCCAATTTGTGCCACCTATCAGTGTCCATCCGTGTCGCCCATCCGTGTCACCCATCCGTGTCGCCCATCAGTGCCGCCCATCAGTGTCCATCAATGCTACCTCATCAGTGCCACTTCACTGGTGCCACATCATTGATGCCCATCAGTGCCGCCTTATCAGTGCCCATCAGTGCCCATCAGTGAAGGAGAAAACGTACTTATTTACAAAGTTTTGAAACTGAAACAAAAAAAACATTTTTTTAAAAAAAAAAATCGGTATTTTTTTATTTGTAGCGCAAAAAATAAAAACCATAGAGGTGATCAAATACCACCAAAAGAAAGCTCTATTTGTGGGAAAAAAAATTATAAAAATTTCATTTGGGTACAATGTAGCATGACCGCGCAATTGTCATTCAAAGTGCGACAGCGTTGAAAGCTCAAAATTGGTCTGGGCAGGAAGGTGTTTAAGTGCCCGGTATTGAAGTGGTTAATGTCACACGGTATTTGCGCAGCTGTCTTTCAAACACATTTTTTTGGGGGATAAAAAAAGACACTTTCATGAATTAAAAAAAAAAAACTAAACAGTAAAGTTAGCCAATTTTTTGGATAAAGTGAAAGATGATGTAACACTAAGTAAATAGATACAAAAAACAAAAACATTGGAATCCATGCTTCCGGTGCCCTGCATGGAGATTAAGGGCCGGGCGCATGGATTAGGGGGACGGCACCCCTGCAACCCATATGGACGGGTCGCCACTGCTTCTGTTTCTGAATGTGGATGGTCTAAAGTTAAAAACAAGGTTGGGACTTTATATGAAGCACAGGGCGTCTCAAGGCCAGTGTTTCCATCCCTAATTACTGGACAATAGGAGGAAAAGTTTGGGACTTTGTGTGAAGCATGCAACCAGGGAGATATCACAACAAAAATGTGTCTGGCGAGTACATAATACGTTTAGAACTATAAACATTGCATGAAGGCATGATGCACAGCAGCAATTTGCAATCAATAAAATGCATTACATACAAAATATGTAGTATAGTAGCATATTAGTTCATATTGTTGACATTATAAAAACCCAACTCATTGTTTCGTGTCTCCACAAAATAATGAACATAGCCTTATTGGTACAATCCAAATTGGCATGAAGGGTAAAATGGTAAAAAAAATCTTGCGATATAAACACAGGGGGGGGCATTTGATATCTCAACGCGTTTCGTGGCTTCTGTTACTCTTCAGGAGAAGATGAGGGGTAGGTGTCTACAAAAATAGTTCAAATTACTAAAGGTTGAAATTATGTTATATAATAGATCTGTCTATAGGGAGAGGAGGAGAATATTGTCATATACTACTTACAGACATGCTAGTGAGACTGGGCGCCAGTGTGAAAGGTTGTGATATCTCCCTGGTTGCATGCTTCACACAAAGTCCAAAACGTTTCCTCCGATTGTCCTGTACAGTGATGGCACTGTAATTATTTTAAAATAAGTATCTTTTTTCCTGATCGATATACAGCTCAGCTGTCACATGACCCAGCTCTCTCCCAACCCGTCTGCAGGGAAGCATAAGCAGGAGGAGCTTATAAAAAAAAAGCCTTTGAAATACAGAGTAAAAATAAATAATTAATATCCCCCTTCCCCAAAGTACCTTTTCCCCATGTTGATGGGGGCAAGGGCCTCTTCCTGACAACCCTGGCCAGTGGTTGTGGGGGTCTGCAGGCAGAGGGCTTATCGGAATCTGGAAGCCCCCAGATCCTGGCCCCCCATCTTTGTTTAAAAAAAAAGAAGAAAAGTGACAGTGGCTATTATGATAAGTCCTTTATAAATAGATAAAACAAAAAAACAATGTTCCCCCGATGTAGATTCATCGTCAATCATGATGCCCACCAGACCCAAAAAAAGAAAAAGCTCTGCCCGCTACGAAGGCTGACCGCCGAACCTCTAATCAGCCGGGTGATATTAAATAGGTAGGGGGCAGGGCCACCTGTTAACATCGCCTGGTGGCCCTGTCCCCTTGTGACGTCATTGCACAGTGCATGCTGGTCGCAGGTCAAGCTTATTTTTTCGGGCCCGGTGGTTGTGATTAATGATGGATCTACATCGGGGGACATTGTTTTTTTTTGTTAATTGTTGTTTTTTACGTTTTTTGATAAAGGGCTTTTTTTTAACACTTTTTTTGGTGAATGAGTAGGGGTACAATGTACTCCTACTCATTCACATAGAGTGGGCGGGATATGGGGGTCCCCTTGTTAAAAGTAGCTTCCAGATTCCGATAAGCCCCCTGCCCGCAGACCCCCACAACCACCAGCCAGGGTTGTTGGGAAGAGGCCCTTGTCCCCATCAACATGGGGACATGGTCCTTTGTGGTGGGGGGGGGCTGAACCCCATTTTTTTTTTATATTGCCGGCCAGCAATTGCAGCCACGAGTCAATTTAAATGTGATTTGACTCGTGATTTGACACTAAAAGTGAAACAATAAAAATGAAAAATTCCTTGGCAGGAAATGGGGAGGGACAAGCGAGCACCTCCTTTCTGAACCATATCAGACCGCATGTCTTCAACATGGGGTGGGTACTTTGGGGCAGGGGGGAATCTGGAATTACTGGAAACTGGAAGCCCCTAGATCCCGCCCCCCCATGTGAATGAGTATGGGGTACATTGTACTCCTACTCATTCACCAAAAACAGTGTTTAAAAAAATATTGAGATGTTTTTTTGACAAGTACTTTATAAAAAAAAAAAAAAAAACATAAACATGTCCCACGATGTAGATCCATCGTCAATCAGTTTTTTTTTTTACTTTTTTTAAATAAAGGACTTGCCGAAAAACAGCTACTGTCATTATTTTGTTGGACACTTTTTCCAGTGAACGAGTAGCGGTGCAATGTAGATAAGCCCCTTCCTTGCAGACCACCATAAACACCGCCCAGGGTTGTCGAGAAGAGGCCCTTGTCCCCATCACCCCATCAACATGGTGACAAGGTGCTTTGGGGTGGGGGGGGGAAATATTCATTATTTATTTTTACTCTGTATTTCAAAAGACATTTTTTTTAAGCTCCTCTTGCTTATGTTTCCCTGGGAGAGAGCTAGGCCCAAAGCACCCACCACCCCATGCTGAGGGCATGTGGCCTGGTATGGTTCAGGAGGGGGGGGGGGCGCTTGCTCATTCCTCCCCCCCTCTCCTGGCCTGCCAGTCTGCATGCTCGAATAAGGGTCTGGTATAGATTTTGGGGGGAACCCCACAATGTTTTGAAAGAAAAATTGGCATAGGGTACCTTTTAAAAACCTGGCATTGACTGGAGGGGGGGATCCCATGGCATTTTTTTCTTTATTTTTTTAAATAGCTGGGTGCTGGCAATTGCAACCATGAGTAAATTTTAATGTGATTTGACTTGTTTTTTTTTTTTCTTTAGAAATGTCATTTATACTGCAGTATGTTCTATACATGCTACAGATGTGCCACTTTACAGGCAGACTAAGGGGACTCTCAAGCGCTATATTTAAAGGATTTTTTTATTTTTATTGTTTCACTTTACGCATCATTAAAATCACTGCTCCTTTAAACAATTGTTTGCATTGATACATGTCCCCCAGAGCAGTACCCGGGCCCCCGTACCCTTTTTATGGCCAATAACTTGCATAGGAGCCTTCAAATTGGGGACTTTTGATTTTTCATGTTTGGCTTTAATGTATTTTGTGGCTTGGGGCTGAACTTTTCCCCTGTTCGGGATTTCTGTTGCGAACTGAACATGGGGGTGTTCGGCCCATCCCTATTGGTCAGTTTGCAATGACATTCCTGTGGTATGAAGTCAACTAAGGTTACCAGGATGTTGGAGGCTTTCTTAGATATTGTGAGGCAACTTTAATAAGGAAATATGAAATATGCAAGCATCAGGGGTCCCACCACACACCAGCACCCATGAAACATGGGGCCCCAGGCCGCCAACCACGTAATACTTAAAGAACACATCAAGATCACTACAAGACCACCACACATTACCAACCTGAACCACTTACCCTAGTCACACTACCCAGGTATTGGCTTTGCCATGTAGTCTCTAAGAGAATTCAAGATTTTTCTGGCAAGTGGTTCCATCAGCAGCATCCCTACATCAAATGGCTGAGGATTGCTCACTACCAATCGGAGCCTAAATTCCACATGGTGATCATTTTCGAGGAACATTTCCACTAGACACGAGATTTTAGGTACGTTTTCCTGAGCATTATAGGGGGGGGGGGGGGGATGTGCTGACTGCTCACAATACTTTACAGAAATACTTTTCCACATTGTGGGTACTCCCTAATTCTCTCTGTACTACAGATCTAAGACCTGAAGTGGAAGGTATGCATGTAACTTCCCTCCACGGAGGTATCTATCTCCTTCATTACTGTTAAGTCCTGCTGATCATGGAGCTACTTCCCCTTTATATGACCAACACTGCTCTCCCCCCACCAGATATATCTATCTATCTCAGGGTGGGCAGAGCCCAAAAGCCCTGACTAACTGGGAAGGAGATCGGAGAAGCCCTGTAGGGCAGGGGTCCGCAACCCCCCGGCTGTGCGGCAGGCAGGGCAAGCAAGCCAGTACTGTCTACCTCTGACCACCACACCCACTCCCCTGCTCCTAGCACCAAGAAGTGTTCACAAAGAAGGAGAAGGGGATGAAGGAGAGCCAAGCCTAGGACAGGATCTCATGGAGCACTGGTGAGATCCAAGCTGCACCCTCCCCCATGAGGTAACAGGCTGAACCTCCCCCAAGTGACAAGCTGCACTGCCAACAGCCCCCCTCGGGTGACAGGCTGCAACCACAAAGCACAGCAAACCCTCCCACCCTGTTCCGTGGAGGGGTTGAGTTCTGTGCGGCTGGTCCCTGGTGCTGGAGAGGTTGGGGACCTCTGTTGTAGGGGACTAAAACCCCATAACAAATGTCCTTGATAGGAAAATTATCAGATTTGCATCTTGGATAGTTCACGTATGCATGGGGCAAGGAGAGATGATAACCAGTGCATGAAGTCCAAACCAAAGTCAGAATTTTGAAATCCAAAACTTTGGGTTTTCAACAGAGCAAGTTATGAGGGGGAAAGTCCTCCAGTGGGGACCATGCTGGATTACCAAATAGTCAGGGTAGGCACAAGCCTATGGGCCCCATGCCATTTAAGGGCCCCATGACAACGGATCAAAGTAATATTGATTGCATCTTGAAAGAAAAATAAAATGAGGCTGAAAAACCCCTACAATGAAACTGAAAAAATGAATCAACTCAAGAAAACAAAAACTTTACATTAATGACACTATAAAGACATTATAGAGAAAAGCCTGTTTAAATGTAATGTGTCCAATAACTTAAGCCTCGTACACACGATCTGATTTTCAAGTGTGCAATGACAGGCTGTTGGCGGAAAATCTGACCGTTTGTACGGTCCATCGGACAATTGTTGTCGGATTTTGGAATGTTGGATGGCAGGCTTTAAATTTTTCCTGCGAACAAACGTGTGTTGTCGGATTTTCCGAACGTGTGTACACAAGTCCGTCAGACTAAAGTCCAAAGTACAAACATGCATGCTCGAAAGCAAGAATGAGCCGGAAGCGGTCGGTCTTGTAAACTAGTTTATAATGGAGAATTAACATTCGTGACACGGAAAATTATGAAATCTGGAAATGCAGCGCACAATTCTCTTCTTCTTTCATGGGATAATAATGAAGCTGCTTTGCTGGTGATACTGATGGAGTTATTGCAAACGAATTTTCAAAGGCTTTTTTTTTTTCTATTGATATCAGGAATAATATTATTATGTCCTTTTTTTTTCTGCAAGTTACCACAACATCATTATCCCGTCGTTTTTAACCACTTTCAGACTGGACCATTTTGCTGGCTTAAGACCAGACCACTTATTGCGATTCGGCGCTGCGTCGCTTTAACTGACAATTGCGCGCTCATGCGACGTGGCTCCCAAACAAAATTTACGTCCTTTTTTCCCACAAATAAAGCTTTCTTTTGGTGGTATTTGATCACCTCTGCGGTTTTTATTTTTTGCGCTATAAACAAAAATAGACCGTAAAACGCATTCTTTTTTACTTTTTGCTATAATAAATATCCTCCAAAAACATATAAAAAAATGTTTTTTCCTCAGTTTAGGCCAATACGTATTCTTCTACATATTTTTGGTAAAAAAAAAAAATCGCAATAAGCGATTATTGATTGGTTTGCGCAAAATTTATAGCATTTACAAAATAGGGGATAGTTTATGGCATTTTTATTAATATTTATTTTTTACTAGTAATGGCTGCAATCAGCGATTTTTATTGTGACTGCGACATTATGGCGGACATATCGGACACCTTTGACACATTTTTGGGACCATTGTCATTTATACAGCAATCAGTGCTATACAAATGCACTGATTCCTGTGTAAATGACACTGGCAGTGAAGGGTTTAACCAGTGGGTGGCAATGTAGGGGTTAAGTGTGTGCTAGGGGCGTGTTACTAACTGTGGGGGGCTGGGCTGAGTGTTAGTGAACACTGATCTCTGCTCCAATCACAAGGAGTAGAGATCAGTGTCACTTGTTGCTAGGCAGAATGGGGAGATGCCGTTTACAACGTTACAACGTTATACGTGAGACGATAGCGGGTATCCCCGTGGCGGTCGAGTCCGCGGGACCCGTGACCGGACTCACAGGGGTCCCAACTGGCAAGCGCGCGCACGCGATGGCAGGGCGGCAATTAAAAATGGATGTACCTGTACGCCAATTTGCCTGCCCGTGCCATTCTGCCGACGCACATCGTCGTGCGCCGGTCGGGAAGTGGTTAAGATCAAAGATACAACTATGTTGGTGTCCCTTAAATGTAACTGCCTACTCCCAAATTGTCATTTGAAGTAAAACACATAGCTAAGTATTATTCTCCACAATTTTTTTATTGTGCATTAAAAAAAGAAAACAAATAAAATTAGCCATGCTATTTGCCAATAGAACTTAACCAAAAATTGCATTCTATGCATCCAAAAATATAGAAAATATAACAAATCAAATCATTATTATTCAACCAAAAAATAAAATAAAAGCCTCATGCATGTGTCCTGCTTCTTAATATAGGGGTCAACAATGCCAAGAGTTGGTGAAAGCAGGGGTCCGTCATCCGGAGATAATTCCGAACATCATCCGGATTATTCTCCTGGAGCTCCCGCAGCAAAGGCATATGACATAATTGGTCATAATTAATAAAGCAACCAATTTTTGGTCCAAGAACTCCTCCTCCTCCTGTTCCCAGACTGGACTAGGGTCAGAGCAATAAATCCAAGGCCAATAATAAATAAAACGTTATCTCCTCTGATTCCGCAACATGGCTGGTTGACGAACGGCCGTATAGAAACGAACTGAAAAGCACAAAATAAAAAGTGCGAACTGAAAAGCGCGCAATGAAAAGTGCGAATAAACACTCACCAAACTTCTACTAACACAAACTTAGCAGAAGGAGCTCAAAGGGTGGCGATAAAAAGCTGAAAAAACATGTGACAACACGGAAGAAATTACACAACAACGTAGTCTACAACGTAAATTAGTGAGTGTACAGCTTGTATAACAGTGTCAATTTTCTGTCTCCTCAAAATAACTCAACACACAGCCATTAATGTCTAAACCACTGGCAACAAAAGTGAGTACACCCCTAAGTAAAAATGTCCAAATTGGGCCCAAAGTGTCAATATTTTGTGTGGCCACCATTATTTAATACACCTGCTCACAGTCAAGCATGGTGGTGGGAGTGTCATGGTCTGTGGCTGCGTGAGTGCTGCCGGTGTAGTGTCATATTTTGCTCCCCATCGTAGAATGCTCCAGAAGTGACATTGCGGCCAGAAATTTTGCGCTGCGCATGCGGGATGCGTTCCAAACACTTGCGCCATGCGTTCCAAAGGATTTGCGACAATGCAGACCAGTGAAACCGTCACATAATGTCACGGAAGTGAAAGGAAGTAATCCCCTCCCCGAGCCATGGTTATCTGCTCTCTCTACGCCGCTCTCCGCTCTGTCTAAAGTTAACATCACGATTACCTCCCTATCACTTCCGTGACATTATCTGACGGTTTCACTGAACTGCATTGTTGCAAATCCTCTGGAGCGCATGGCGCAAGTGTTTGTAACACATCGTGCATGCGCAGTGCGAAATTTCTGGCCGCAACAGCACTTCCGGAGCATTCTACGATGGGGAGCAAAATATGACACTACACTGGCACTGGGGAGCTACAGTTCATTGAGGGAACCATGAATGCCAACATGTACTGTGACATACTGAAGCAGAGCATGATTCCCTCCCTTCGGAGACTGGGCCGCAGGGCAGTATTCCAACATGATAGCGACCCCAAACGCACCTCCAAGATGACCACTGCCTTGCTAAAGAAGCTGAGGGTAAAGGTGATGGACTGGCCAAGCATGTCCCCAGACCTAAACCCTATTGGGCATCTGTGGGGCATCCTCAAACAGAAGGTGGAGGAGAGCAAGGTCTCCAAAATCCACCAGCTCTGTGATGTCGTCATGAGTGCCGGCAGCACTCATGCAACCCCAGACCATGTAACTCCCACCACCATATTGACTGTTGGCAAGACACACTTGTCTTTGTACTCCTAACCTGGTTGCCCCCACACACACTTGACACCATCTGAACCAAATAAGTTTATCTTGGTCTCATCAGACCACAGGACATGGTTCCAGTAATCCATGTCCTTAGTCTGCTTGTTGTCAGCAAACTGTTTGCAGGCTTTCTTGTGTATCATCTTTAGAAAAGGCTTCCTTCTGGGACGACAGCCATGCAGACCAATTTGATGCAGTGTGCAGAGTATGGTCTGAGCACTGACAGGCTGACCCCCCCCCCCCCTCCCCCCACCCCTTCAACCTCTGCAGCAATGCTGGCAGCACGCATAGGTCTATTTCCCAAAAACAACCTCTGGATATGACGCTGAGCACATGCACTCAACTTCTTTGGTCGACCATGACGAGGCCTGTTCTGAGTGGAACCTGTCCTGTTAAACCATTGTGTGGTCTTGGCCACCATTCTGCAGCTCAGTTTCAGGGTCTTGGCAATCTTCTTATAGCCAAGGCCATCTTTATGTAGGGCAACCATTCTTTTTTTTCAGATCCTCAGAGAGTTCTTTGCCATGAGGTGCAATGTTGAACTTTCAGTGACCAGTATTAGAGAGTGAGAGCGATAACACCAAATTTAACACACTTGCTCCCCATTCCCACCTGAGACCTTGTAACACTAATGGGCAGGGCTGGACTGGGACAGAAATTTGGCCCTGGACTTCATCCAGACCGGCCCACTTACATTTTGAGTGTCCCATCAGCACTCCCTTACATCAGAGTGTCCCATCATCACCCCCTTACGTCAGAGTGTCCCATCACCAGCCCCCTTACGTCAGAGTGTCCCATCAGCACCCCCTTACATCAGAGTGTCCCATCAGCACCCCCTTACATCAGAGTGTCCCTTCAGCACCCCCTTACATCAGAGTGGCCCATCACCAGCCCCCTTACATCAGAGTGGCCCACTGAGCCATCGGCCCACCGGGAAACTCCCGGTAGTTCCAATGGCCAGTACATGCCTGCTAATGGGTCACATGACACCAGGAAGGGAAATGGCTAATTGGGCACAATTTGGACAATTTCACTTAGGGGTGTACTCATTTTTGTTGCCAGCGGTTTAGACATTAATGGCCGTGTGTTGAGCTATTTTGAGGGGACAGCAAATTTACACTGTTAGAATGTGGATTGCAAAAAAAGTTTACCCACTTTAGTCCTGAAAGTTTTCTTTCCGTTAGTTATTTGTATTGATTTGGAAGTAATTCCTGAAGTGAGAACCGTGGCTGAGGGAGTAGAGGGATAGTATGTCAGTTTGTATTCATTACATAATCCCAAAAATGCTAAGTACTGTCCTGAGGTATCCCCAGTGGACCCTTCTCCGCATCCAAAGAGAGGAGCAGAGAAGCAGAGAAGGCTTCCGAGAGGTCCCAGCCTGAGAGATTAAATTGATGAGATGCCAAGTTCCGTCTGGGGCTTGGCGACCTGGGACGAATCCACTTGGTCAGGGTGAATAACATATGGCAAAATAATTTGTAGTTTGAGCGCTAAAAGTTTACCAAATATCTTAACATCTGTATTCAAAAGGGATATGGGCCTGTAATTTTCAGGGCAGGTAGGGTTGGATTTTGGTATAGTTACAATCACAGCTCTTAACATTTCCGGTGGGAATGAACCAGAGGAGGAGGCGAGATCAAAGACTGATTGCAGATATGGGGCAGTTTCAGTGGAGAGGTATTTGTAGTATTCGTTTAAAAAACAATCTACTCCCCGGGAATTAGTGATTGGGTAGTTTCTTGATGACTAAGCAAATTTCTTGAGTTGTTAAAGGTTGGGAGGTGGACTGGAGATGGTCGTCATTAAAGTGGTTGTAAACCCTTACAACCAACTTTGACCTAGATGTAAGCCTAGATTAAGGCTTACCTGTAGGTCCAAGAAATATCTCCTAAACCTATACGGTTTAGGAGATATTTGCCCGAAGACAGGCACCGCTGTCTACGGCGCAGTCAACGGCGATATGCCGCGGGTGGAGGCTCCCGTGCGCATGCGCGGGAGTGACGTCATCGCGGCTTCGCCGAATGACAGCGGCGGAGCAGCGAGACCCCACCGAGAAGATGGATGCGGCGGACTACAGGGGACAGCGGTGACATCGCTGGCTCCTGTGTCAGGTAAGTGACACATAATGGACTACTATGTGATGCGATGCGATGCACAGTAGTCCATTATGCTTTACCTTTGCAGGGAATGAAATAGGAAGTAAACTCATCAGGGTTTACTTCCTCTTTAAGGTTAGGAAGTTTAATTTTACTTAACACTTTAAAGTCCATATTTTTCAATGAGTTAGCATGACTCAAAATGTGCTCTACCAAACGGTGGAGCAGAACGTTAAAGGGTTAGGAAAGTGCTAATGAGCGCAGGGGAGAGTTTTGGCATAGAGCCATCACTACGGAGGTCATAAAGGGACTGGTAATAGTCTGAAAAGACGTTGGCTATGTCTTTTGGATTAAATAGGATATTTTCAGAGATTCAAAGAGTTTATTTCCAGTTTGACCTGTTTTGCTTTTACTTTTTAAGCTAGCCAAGCTCCTGCTTTATTGTGGAGGCCATAATGATTGGCTTTAAGGTATTTGAGATGATTTTTATATTTGTAAAGGAGCAGAGGCCTTCATTTTTGCCTATCTCGAAGGATATCTTGCGTGAGGTGTGGGTTTGGGTTCGATCTAGGCTGATAGAGTGCGCACATCTTTGATCTGTCTCCTCCTCTGTTTCTTAACCACTTCAGCCCCGGACTATTTTCCAGCTAAAGGACCAAGCCCCTTTTTGCGATTTGGCACTGCGTCGCTTTAACTGACAATTGCGCGGTAGTGCGACGTGGCTCCGAAACAAAATTAACGTCCGTTCTCACAAGTGGAGCTTTCTTTTGGTGGTATTTGATCACCTCTGCGGTTTTTATTTTTTGCGCTATAAACAAAAAAAGCGACAATTTTGAAAAAAACGCATTATTTTTTTACATTTTGCTATAATAAATATCCCCCAAAAATATATAAAAAAAATTTTTTTTCCCTCAGTTTAGGCCGATACGTATTCTACATATTTTTGGTAAAAAAAATTGCGATAAGCGCTTATTGATTGGTTTGCACAAAAGTTATAGCGTCTACAAAATAGGGGATAGTTTTATGCCATTTTTATTTATTATTTTTTTTTTTACTAGTAATGGCGCCCCGCCACCGATGCGCAAGCACCAGCAAGAACCTTTGTGAGTCCGATCGCGGGTCCCGTGGACTCGATCGCCGTGGGGATACCCGCAATCGCCTCTCGGGGAGGAAGAACGGGGAGATGCTAATGTAAACAAGCATCTCCCCGTTCTGCCTAGTGACACTGTCATTGATCTCTGCTCCGTGTGATTGGAGCAGAGATCAGTGACGTGTCATATAGAGCCCCCCCCCCACAGTGAGAAACATGCCCCTAGGACACACTTAACCCCTACACTGCCACCTAGTGGTTAACCCCTTCACTGCCAGTGTCATTTACACAGGAATCAGTGCATTTGTATAGCACTGATTGCTGTATAAATGACAATGGTCCCAAAAATGTGACAAAAATGTCTGATGTGTCCGCCATAATGTCGCAGTCAGGATAAAAATCGCTGATCGCCGCCATTACTAGTAAAAAAAAAAAAAAATATTAATAAAAATGCCATATCCCCTATTTTGTAGACGCTATAACCTTTGCGCAAACCAATCAATAATCGCTTATTGCGTTTTTTTTTTACCAAAAATATGTAGAAAAATACATAACAGCCTAAACTGTGGACAAAATATGTTTTTTTTATATATATTTTTTTAGGGGATATTTATTATAGAAAAAATGTAAAAATTATTGCGTTTTTTTTCCAAAATTGTTGCTCTTTTTTTGTTTATAGCGCAAAAAAAACGCAGAGGTGATCAAATACCACCAAAAGAAAGCTCTATTTGTGGGGGGAAAAAAGGACATTGATTTTGTTTGGGGGCCACGTCGCACGACCGCGCAATTGTCAGTTAAAGCGACGCAGTGCCGAATCGCAAAAAGTGGTCTGGTCTTTGGCCTGCAAAATGGTCCGGGGCTTAAGTGGTTAAAGAGTGACATGTTAGATATCTATTTACTCAGCGTAACATCATCTTTCACATTTTATAAAAAAAATTGGGGTAACTATTGTGTTTTTATTTATTTTTTACTAATTAGGCTGGGTTCACACTGCTGCGGTGACGAGATCAGATGTGATTCGCCCCGCACTGCAGTGCAAATCACATCCGATCTCTGTGCGATACGAGTTCAGCCATACAGATAGTATGGCTGAATTCGCATCGCACCCGCCGCAAACTCGCACGGGACCCTTTTTTTTGGTCCGCAGCAGAATCGGATCGCATGGGTGTTCACACCATGCGATCCGATTCCTGTCCGAGTTTGCAGATCGCACTGCGATATGCGAACTGATCTGGGGGTGTCATTAACTTTTCACTGACACTCCCAGCAGTTCGCATAGGGCAGTGTGAACTGCCGCCGGGGAGGCATGTGACGCGGGAACCCGCAGCGGATTCGCAGCGTTCCCGCATCGCTGCAATGTGAACCCATCCTTAAAGTGCATTTTCTCCCCCAAAAAATTGTGTTTGCAAAACCACTGCACAAATACAGTGTGACATAAAAGAATTGCAACAATCGCCATTTTATTCCCTAGGGTCTCTGCTAAAAAAAAAAATTATAATGTTTGGGGGTTATAAGTAATTTTCTAGCAAAAAAATACTGATTTAAACTTGTAAACAAAAACTGTCAGATAAAGCCTGGGCGTAGGGTTGCCACTTTTTCTTCAAGCCAAACCCGAACACTTTAGTGGCGCACAGCAAAAAAAAAAATTGGGGGATTCTGTAAAAGATTGCAAAAGACCTAGGACACCTTTGGGCGCTCCAAGGAGAATAGTAATGTGGCTTGCATAGTGCCCCCTCACCCTCACTGTTCTGCGCTGCATTACAGCCTTAATATTGTGTCCAGGTTTCAAGTGGACTGAAACCCGGACACATGATTCAAAACCCGAACTGTCCGGGTGAATCCAAGACAGGTGGCAACCCTACCTGGGCGGCAAGTGGTTAATATACATTTTATGTTACTTTATACAATGTGCAACCACTTTTGGCTTTACACATACTATATTAGTACTGTTAAGACACATCCCTCTCTGAATTAGAGACTGGAGGGTGATAGATGATGTCTCTCATTTTCTGGCTCCTTACATTTTCTATAAACCAATTCAAAGAACAAAAATCATCTGATGTGACAGATCTTCTGTCCACCAACTAAATGCTCTCATTAACATCAGTGTCTAATTAAAGAGCTTGGCTTGGCAATAGTACAAACCTGATGGTTGGAAATGAAATACATTTTAAAGCATTTTATAGAATTCTGTGATCTGGGCCAAAGATGCTCAACATTGTCTATATCCACCAATGGTTCATTGTTTTTTTCCTCCACCAGGAAGGTGTACACTGTACAGCAGAGATATGTAATTAGTGGACCTCCAGCTGTTGCAAAACTAAAAGTCCCATCATGCCTCTGCCTCTGGGTGTCATGCTTGTGGCTGTCAGAGTCTTGCAATGCCTCATGGGACTTGTAGTTCTGCAACAGCTGGAGGTCCGCTAATTGCATATCCCTGGTGTACAGATATGTCAATGAATAATCTGTAACATAGTGATCACACACTACAATCTGATAGAAGATACAGTGCCTTAGAAAAGTATTCATACTCCTTGAAATTTTCCACATTTTGTCATGTTACAACTAACAACGTAAATGTATTTTTTGGGGATTTTATGTGATAGACCGACACAAAGTGGCACATAATTGTGAAGTGGAAGGAAAATGATAAATGGTTTTAAATTATTTTTACAAATAAATATGTGAAAAGTGTGGGGTGTACATTTGTACTCAGCCCCCTTTACTCCGATACCCCTAACTAAAATCTAGTGGAACCAATAGCCTTCAGAAGTCACCTAATTAGTAAATAGAGTCCAACTGTGTGTAATTTAATCTCAGTATAAAAACAGCTGTTCTGTGAAGCCCTCAGAAGTTTGCTAGAAGTTTGCTAGAAACCTTAGTGAACAAACAGCATCATCAGGGGCGGACTGACCATTGGGCCACTCGGGCACTGCCCGAGGGTCCCGTGCCACTAGGGGGCCCCATTAGGGTTGCCAGCCTCAGTAAAACCAGGGACAGTATGTAAAAATCTGTGTTTTTTTTTTTACATCTGTCTCTGAAATGTCCCTTACCGACATCCTTTTGGTCTAAAAATCCTTAGATTATAGCTACCCCACCTCTCCAGTACCTTCTCACCCAATAGAAACATGTCTGTGTATACTGTGTGTACATGTCTGTGTATACTGTGTGTACATGTCTGTGTATACTGTGTGCCCCATAATGTGTGATTGCCTGGGGGCCCCATAATCTGATGAGTTGTCAGTCCGCCCCTGGGCATCATGGAGGCCAAGGAACACACCGGACGGGTCAGGGATAAAGTTGTGGAGAAGTATAAAGCAGGGTTAGGTTATAAAAAAAATATCTCTGTTCAATCCATCATCCGAAAATGAAAAGAGTATGGCACAACTGCAAACCTACCAAGACATGGCCGTCCACCTAAACTGACCGGCTGGGCAAGGAGAGCATCATCAGAGAAGCAGCCAAGAGGTCCATGGTAACTCTGGAGGAGCTGCAGAGATCCACAGCTCAGGTGGGAGAATCTGTCCACAGGACAACTATTAGTCGTCTCTCCACAAATCTGACCTTTATGGAAGAGTGACAAGAAGAAAGACATTGGTGAAAGAAAGCCATAAGAAGTCCCATTTGCAGTTTGTGAGAAGCCATGTGGGGGACGCAGCAAAAATGTGGAAGAAGGTGCTCTGGTCAGATGAGAGCAAAATTGAACGTTTTGGCCTAAAAGTAAAACGCTATGTGTGGTGGAAAACACACTGCACATCACCCTGAACACACCATCCCCACTGTGAAACATGGTGGTGGCAGCATCATGTTGAGGGAATGCTTTTTTTCAGCAGGGACAGGGAAGTGGGACAGAGTTAATGGAAAGATGGATGGAGCCAAATACAGAGCAATCGTAAAAGAAAACCTGTTAGAATCTGCAAAAGACTTGAGACTGGGGCGGAGGTTCACCTTCCAGCAGAACAAAGACCCGAAACATACAGCCAGAGCTACAATGGAATGGTTTAGATCAAAGCATATTCATGTGTTAGAATGGCCCAGTCAAGGTCCAGACCTAAATACAATTGAGAATCTGTGGGAAGACTTGAAAATTGCTGTTCACAGACGCTCTCTATCCAATCTGACAGAGCTTGAGATATTTTGCAGAGAAGAAGAATGGGCAGAAATGTCCCTCTCTAGATGTGCAAAGCTGGTAGAGACATCCCCAAAAAGACTTGCAGCTGTAATTGCAGAGTAAGAGGGTTCTACAAAGTATTGACTCAAGGGGGCGCCATACAAATGCCCCCCATACTTTTCACATATTTTTTTTTTTTTAAATGTTAAAAACCATTTATCGTTTCCCTTCCACTTCCCAATTATGTGCCACTTTGTGTTGGTCTATCACATAAAATCCCAAAAAAATACATTTATGTTTTTGGTTGTAACATGACAAATGTGGAAAATTTCAAGGGATAAGAATACTTTTTTAAGGCACAGTATCAGAGAACATTGCAGGAAGGTCTTTATACATATAGGGGGGCATTTATACAAATTTACATGAAAGTTTTTGCTGGCAAAATCAAATGTTACTAGGCCATGTTCTTTCTAGGTCGGATGTTGTTCATTCATAAGAACCCTGAATCAGGAAAGTACCACATTATACACTATTGTGGAAAAGTTTAGACAGGTGTCACAAAAAGCTGTAAATGAAAAATGCTTTCAGAAAAGTGTTAATAGTTTATTTTTATCAATTAACAAAATGGAAAGTAAATGAAGAGAAGAGAAATCCAAATAATATCAATATTTGGTGTGACCGCCCTGTCCCCTCAAACCAGCATTCATTTCCTCTAGGTACACTTAGGCCGCGTACACACGGGCGGACTGTTCGTCCAACTTTGTCCGCTGAACAGTGTTTCAGCGGACAGTCCGCTCGTGTGTGGGCTTCAGCTGACAGTTTCAGCGGACAGTCTGACGAACAAAGTTTTTCGGAATTTCCGTAAGACTGTCCGCTGAAACTTGGTTTGAGCGAACAGTCCGCTCGTGTGTAGGCTTGTTCGGCAAACTAAGTCTCGCGCATGCTCAGAAAGCATTTACACGGCCGAAGGTTGCATTGCAGTGTATCGGACGCCGAATTTCTCGTCCCGTCGTACGTGCCGTTCACGTCATCGCGCAAGTTTTCAGCGGACTGTTCGTTCGTCGTGTGTGGTCAAGTCCGCTCATGCAAATTTTGAACGGACTGTTTGTCAAACTGTTTGACGAACCTAGTTGGGCGGACAGTCCGCCCGTGTGTACGCAGCCTCACACACAGTTTTTGAAGGAACTCGTCAGGTAGGTTGTTCCAAACATCTTGGAGAACTAAGCACAGACCTTCTGTGGATGTCGGCTACATCAAATCCCTCTGTCTCTTCATGTCATCCCAGACAGACTCCATGATGGTGAGATCAGGGCTCTGTGGGGGCCAAACCATCAATTCCAGGACTCCTTATTCTTATTTACACTGAAGATAGTTCTCAATGACATTGGATGTATGTTTGGGGTCATTGTCTTGCTGCAGAATAAATTAGGGACCAAACACACGACTCCCTGATGGTATGGCAGGATGCATAAATATCTGCCTGTTTTTCTCAGCATTTATCCTGACCAAATCTCCAACTCCATGTGCAAAAAAAAAAAAAAAAAAAAACAGCGCCAAACTTGCAAGGAACCTCCACCCTGCTTCACAGTTGGCTGCGGACACTCATTATTGTACCGCTCTCCAGCGCTTCTTCAACAAACTGCCTCCTGCTACAGCCAAATATTTCACATTTTCAGTCCAGAGCACCTTCTGCCATTTTTCTGCTCCCCGGTCCCTATGTTTTCCTGCATAGTTAAGTTGCTTAGCCTTGTTCTCAGGTGGGAGGTTTGGCTTTTTGGCTACAATTCTTTCATGAAGACCACTTCTGGCCAGACGTCTCTGGACAGTAGATGGGTGTACCTGGGTCCCACTGGTTTCCACCAGTTTTGTGCTGATGGAACTGCTGGACATCTTCCGATGTGGAAGGGAAGTAAGCATGATGGGTCTTTCACCTGCGGCATTAAGTTTCCTTGGCCGACCACTGCGTCTCACCGTTGGCACTTTCTTTGTGCTTCTTCAAATGTGTTTGAACAGCACATCGTGAAATCCTAGTCTGCGTTGAAATCTTTGCCTGGGAGAGACCTTGCTGATGCAGTATGCCTACCTTGCGTCTTGTTGCTGTGCTCAGTCTTGCCATGGTGTATGACCTGTGATATGAAACTGTCTTCCACAACCTCACCTTAGTAACAGAGTTTGGCTGTTCCTCATCCAGTTTTCGGTTCCATGCACACACGGGAGCTTAAAAAAAGACAGAAAAATTCTGAATAAAAAATCTCAAGTCACATGACATGGGAAACACATTTCAGTCAATGAGAGCCGTCTTAACCACTTCAACCCGGACCATTTTGACGGCCAAAGACCAGACCACTTTTTGCGATTCGACACTGCGTCGCTTTAACTGACAATTGCGCGGTCATGCGACGTGGCTCCCAAACAAAATTGCCGTCCTTTTTTTCCCACAAATAGAGCTTTCTTTTGGTGGTATTTGATCACCCCTGCGGTTTTTATTTTTTGGGCTATAAACAAAAATAGAGCAATTATTTTTTACTTTTTGTTATAATAAATATCCCCCAAAAATATATAAAAAAACTTTTTTTTCCCTCAGTTTAGGCCGATACGTAGTTGTCTACATATTTTTGGTAAAAAAATCGCAATAAGTGATTATTGATTGGTTTGCGCAAAAGTTATAGCGAATACAAAATAGGGGATAGTTTTATGGCATTTTTATTAATAATTTTTTTTTTTACTAGTAATGGCGGTGATCAGCGATTTTTATTGTGACTGCGACATTGCGGCGGACACATCGGACATTTTTGACACATTTTTGGGACCATTGTCATTTATACAGTAATCACTGCTATACAAATGCAGTGATTCCTGTGTAAATGACACTGGCAGTGAAGGGGTTAACCAGTGGGTGGTAGTGTAGGGGTTAAGTGTTCCTAGGGGTGTGTTACTAACTGGGGGGGGCTGGGCTTTCATTTAGTGAACACTGATCTCTGCTCCAATCACAGATTGGCAGAGATCAGCGTCACTAGTTGCAAGGCAGAATGGGGAAATGCTGTTTGCACGGCATTTCCTCCCTTCAGCCGCCCCGTGAGACGATCGCGGGTATGCCCGCGGCGATCGAGTCCGCGGGACCGGCGACCGGACGCACGGGGGTCCCGATGGCAGGGCGGCATTTAAGATTGGACGTACCTGAACGCCAATATGTCTGCCCGTGCCATTCTGCCGACGTACATTGGCGTGCGCTGGTCGGGAAGTGGTTAATTAGCACTACTGAAGTCGCTCCGACTTTAGAAAAGGTCCCTGTACTACTTCAAGGTGACTTCAGTGTACGTCGGCAGAATGGCACGGGCAGGCATATGGGTGTACCTGTACGTCCCTGTCTCCCAGCGGGTAAGGGGTCCGATCGGATCAGCAGTGGTCGGAATCCCTTCAGGAGCGATCCGTGCTGAGGGGAAGGCCACTGATTCATGGCCACCCCCTCGCGATTTCTCCTGACGAATGACAAACTTTCTCTGCTTCTGTAATGTAAACAGAAGCAGCGGAAGTGATGTCATCGCTCCTTGTGAAGCCTTTTCGTTCCGGCTTCCGATCGCTGTATTAGTGTCACAGAGGATGCTAGTTAGGCAGGTAAGTATTTAGGTTCGCCGTCAGCTTTTTATAGCATCAGGTACCCCCATATACTACCTAATAAAGGTTTTAAGCTCCTGATTGCTCCCTAGTTAACCCTTTCACCAGTGATCACCGTATAACTGTTACGGGTGACGCTGGTTAGCACCCGCCATTTATTACCTAATAAAGGTTTAACCCCCTGATCGCCCGGTGGGTGATATAAGTTAGGTTTTAGAGTCAGATAGGGTCTGTGTTGCCCCAGGCAGTGTCAGATTAGTGCCAGTACCGCTAACACCCACGCACGCAGCATACACCTACCTTAGTGGTATAGTGTCTGAACGGATCGATATCTGATCTGATCAGATCTATACTAGTGTCCCCAGCAGTTTAGGGTTCCAAAAAATGCAGTGTTAGCGGGATCAGCCCAGATACCTGCTAGCACCTGCGTTTTGCTCCTCCGCCCAGCCCAGCTCAGCCCACCCAAGTGCAGTATCGATCGATCACTGTCACTTACAAAACACTAAACACATAACTGCAGCATTGGCAGAGTCAGGCCTGATCCCTGCGATCGCTAACAGTTTTTTTGGTAGCGTTACATTTGCTGACAGTCAGGAACTTTTTACCTGTGAGTCTCACTAGTGTACCACTAAATTTAGAGCCCAAAATGGCAAATCGAAGGTACACTAGTGAAGAGGCCTACACATTTCTGAGCATGACAGATAGTGAAGAGGAAGTCACTCATCTGTCAGATTCAGGCTCAGAATACGAACATGTAGACAGCAGTGGCTCCATGACAGATAGCTCTGGCAACGGAGTTGTGGTCCCTGCCAAGGTCAGGCGTACCAGACCCCGATCTTCTTCTGCTGTTGAGGTGGAAGAACCACAGGACACTCGTATGGAGCAGAGAAGTACTAGCGCCATTATTCCTTCTGATGAACTGGCAAGCACCAGCGGCCTAGTACACCCTGGTCTTAGTCAAACCAGCACTGCAGTAACGCCTGGTGACGTGGCGAGTCCCATAAGTGCAGTTCAAGCTGGTGAGGTGGCAAGCACAAGTAGTGTCCCGCTGCCACCAAGAAGACAAAGACAGGCCCGACATGTGCCCTTCCTGCAGAATTTGCCAATCCTAATTGGGAACCCACCACTTCTGCAGCACCCGTACTTCCCTCATTCACAGGCCAACCCGGCATTCATGTGGAAACAGTTGATTTTACGTCACTGGATTTATATTCACCGAAGATCTCTATAGATCTATTGTGGACCAAAGCAATTTGTACGCTGGTCAACACATCGCCACTATTCCCCAGTCCTCCCTTGCCAGAGATTGAAGACCAATTACGGTTTCCAAATTTAAGACCTTTCCGGGTCTATCCCTCCTCATGGCCATAACCAAAATGAGTTGTGGTCATATTGGTCCACTGACCCAATTCACCATATGCACGTGTTCTCTGCTTCCATGGCCAGGGCACGATACGAGCAGATTTTGCGGTTCATGCACTTCAACAACAATGAACTCTGTCATCCTCGGGGAGACCCTGGATATGATAAGCTCTACAAAATTTGTCCCCTCATAAACCACTTCAACCGACGTTTTGCAGACTTGTTTACTCCCCATCAAGTTGTCTGCGTTGATGAGTCCCTGATTATGTTTTCTGGCCGCTTGTCATTCAAACAATACATTCCCAACAAGCGTTCCAGATACGGGGTCAAGATGTATAAGCTCTGTGCAGGGGCAGACTGACCATTGGGCTACTCGGGCACTGTCCGAGGGCCCCGGGCCATCAGGGTTGGGTTGCCAGCCTCAGTAAAACCAGGGACAGTATGTAAAAATCTGTGTTTTTTTTACATCTGTCTCTGAAATGTCCCTTACCAACATCCTTTTGGTCTAAAAATCCTGAGATTATAGCTTCTCCACCTCTCCAATACCTTCTCAGCCAATAGAAACATGTCTGTGTATACTGTGTGTACATGTATGTGTATACTGTGTGATTGAATACTGTGTGGCCAGAGGCCCCATAATCTGCTATTGCCCGGGGGCCCATGAGTTGTCAGTCCGCCCCTGGCTCTGTGACAGGGCCACAGGCTATACATATAGTTTTATGGTTTACGAGGGAAGAGATAGCCATGTAGAGTCGACAAACTGCCCAGACTACATAAGAAGCGCTGGCAAGATTGTGTGGGACTTGGTGTCACCCTTATTCGGAAAGGGGTACCACTTGTATGTGGACAATTATTACACAAGCGTGCCACTTTTTAGTCACTTGATTGATCATCAGATTGGAGCATGTGGCACCATGCGACCTAATCGTCGGGGCTTTCCCCAGCAGCTTGTAGATTCCCGTCTTAGGCTGGGGGAGAGAGCCTGCTTAAAGTGTAATAACTTGCTCATTATGAAGTGAAGGGATAATAAGAATGTTTTCTTTCTTACCTCCTTTCATGCAGACACGACGGTCCAAATTACTATGACAACTGGGGTTGTGGAGAAACCCCTCTGTGTCCACGAATATAATCAAAATATGGGATGGGTGGACCTCAATGGCCAGTTGTTGGCAATGTACCTACAGTGCCTTGCGAAGGTATTCGGCCCCCTTGAACTTTTCAACCTTTTGCCACATTTCAGGCTTCAAACATAAAGATATAACATTTTAATTTTTTGTGAAGAATCACCAACGAATGGGACACAATTGTGAAGTGGAACGAAATCTATTGGATATTTTAAACTTTTTTAGCAAATAAAAAACTGAAAAGTGGTACGTGCAAAATTATTCGGCCCCTTTACTTTCAGTGCAGCAAACTCACTCCAGAAGTTCAGCGAGGATCTCTGAATGATCCAATGTTGTCCTAAATGACTGATGGTGATAAATAGAATCCACCTGTGTGTAATCAAGTCTCTGTATAAATGCACCTGCTCTGTGATAGTCTCAGGGTTCTGTTGAAAGTGCAGAGAGCATCATGAAGACCAAGGAACACACCAGGCAGGTCCGTAATACTGTTGTGGAGAAGTTTAAAGCCGGATTTGGATACAAAAAGATTTCCCAAGCTTTAAACATCCCAAGGAGCACTGTGCAAGCAATCATTTTGAAATGGAAGGAGTATCAGACCACTGCAAATCTACCAAGACCTGGCAGTCCCTCTAAACTTTCAGCTCAGACAAGGAGAAGACTGATCAGAGATGCAGCCAAGAGGCCCATGATCACTCTGGATGAACTGCAGAGAACTACAGCTGAGGTGGGAGAGTCTGTCCATAGGACAACAATCAGTCGTACACTGCACAAATCTGGCCTTTATGGAAGAGTGGCAAGAAGAAAGCTATTTCTCAAAGATATCCATAAAAAGTCTCGTCTAAAGTTTGCCACAAGCCACCTGGGAGACACACCAAACATGTGGAAGAAGGTGCTCTGGTCAGATGAAACCAAAATCCAACTTTTTGCCCACAATGCAAAACGATATGCTTGGCGTAAAAGCAACACAGCTCATCACCCTCAACACACCATCCCCACTGTCAAACATGGTGGTGGCAGCATCATGGTTTGGGCCTGCTTTTCTTCAGCAGGGACAGGGAAGATGGTTAAAATTGAGGGGAAGATGGATGCAGCCAAATACAGGACCATTCTGGATGAAAACCTGTTGGAGTCTGCAAAAGACCTGAAACTGGGATGGAGATTTATCTTCCAACAAGACAATGATCCCAAACATACAGCAAAATCTACAAAGGAATGGTTCTCAAATAAACGTATCCAGGTGTTAGAATGGCCAAGTCAAAGTCCAGACCTGAATCCAATCGAGAATCTGTGGAAAGAGCTGAAAACTGCTGTTCACAAACGCTCTCCATCCAACCTCACTGAGCTCGAGCTGTTTTGCAAGGAAGAATGGGCAAGAATTTCAGTCTCTCGATGTGCAAAACTGATAGAGACATACCAACACTTTGCAGGTATGGTAAGCCTTACTGCTATACTGTAATGTTAATTTGTTTTATTGTTAACCATCATTAGCTTAGCAGGTACACCATTCGGCTGCAGTGCAGATCTATTTATCTTGACAGCAACAGTGTTTGCTCCCACGATACATAAAGCCGTGACTCCAGCGCTGTAGGAGGTGATTTCACCACCACAGTTAAAAACAAAATGGTGCATGTATGCCCATCATTAGAAGTGGGTGGATGAAGGGAGGTATTCTAATGGTGGGCATACCCACCGATCAATCTCTTTTTTTTTTCGTTTAGCCCAGAGGCTGCACGAAAAAATAGATTACAATATATGCCCATTGCCATACAAGGGCCAGCAACGTACTGGTATGGAATTGGAAATAAACTGCGCTCAGGTAAAAACAAACACAAAATAATCTAAAATAAAGGCCGCAGCTCTAAGTGGGATACACACACTCAAATAGGCTGGAAAAAAAGATCTCAAAAGCTGCGCCACAACCCCTGTCTACTACCTTCACAAATATTGATAATGAGTAAATGTGAATAAATTAATATAAATCACATTAAATACAAATAAATAAATGAATGGGATAACTTCATAGATCACAGTTCTTCAACATAAAAGGAAAAGAGCAAACAAGGTTTAAAATATAAAGTCCTCTATCGCAGGACACCACAGTGAGTCCACACTGAACAGCAAACAAGTGCCCGTCACGAGAAGTGGATGCGCTTACCAGATGGAAGCTTAAATAAAGCCTTATACATGAATCATCTGTGTCCTTCTCCTTATGTCATACGCTCATGGATCAGCTAACCCCAAATGAGTGGCAGCGTTCACGTAAACTTTTCCCACGTTCAGCGATCCCAGATAGTACTAACAGTGGCTCCAAAAAGAAGAGGAAACCCTCATAGTGTAACACTGCTTAAATAATTTATTACAAAATCACTTACATTAGAATCCATTTGAATACAGCATAAAATAAAAAGCCAGCCGGCATTCAGGAGCCTGTCCTCCCCTCGCACAACGTGGTGGCGTCACTGCGTGCCTTCCCAGTCGCGTTTCGTCACAGAGGACGTTGTCAATGGGGAACGGGCAGCGCAGCGACGCACAACCATTTATAGCCAAACCTCGTTCTGAGATGCAAGATCCGGCCGAACGACGCCATTTTGATTGATGGCAGAAAGCCCTTAACATTGCCCGATTGGATGGGAGACCAATCTGGAAGAAACAACCGTACTTCAAATACGATCGTGTGTAACGATATGTCATTACAGATAACAGGGGCTAGATGATCAAAGAAAATTCAATTAATTTGAGTATATTGTGACTCCCACCTTATCAGTGAAAAAATCCAAAAATATATATATCAATTTAAATTAAAAGATCTCTATATATATCAATTGAAAATTGAAAAATATTTTAAATTAATAAATATCTAGCACTAAATGAACGTATATCATACACATACTAATATTGATACATTGTGTAACTGATCAAATATATGTGATTAGTATAGTGAATGTATTTTTAGATCCAATACCACGCACCAGATACTGGATATCAACCAGCAATATGTAGTGTGTATTTCTTATTATTTGTTACTAATTGTTACATCAATAAAAAATAAAAAATAAATTCCACCGTGATTAATGTGATGGTATATTAAATAAAAGCCCTAAGAGTATAATTTTTGTGCCTAGTAAATTAATGAATGATTTAATCAACAAAATAGTTATGATTAATATTATAATAAACTCCTCGCCAACAGGAAATCAAACCTGCATAATTTCATAATGACATAATTGTCCAACCAAAGGCCTATCAGGCATCCCAGAACGGGTTAGTGAGAACATAACAAAGGTACAGATCTCTCAAACCTCAATAAAAAACAGACAAAAAAAGTGTATATTAAAAGATGATAAAAAATAACAAAAGAACAAAATCAAGAATTATCTATAAAGGCATTTACGTCAGTATCAATATTTAGTCCATGTGGGGCATATGATTTTAAACGATGAATCCAAACCATTTCGAGCTTTGAAATCTCCCTCACCAAGGAACTACCACATCAGTGAGGTTTGAACTTATCTATCCCTAGAAACAGAGTTTTAGAAGGATCCTTATTATGTGACACCAAATAATGTTTGGATACAGAGTGTTTAGGAAAGCCAAACAATATATTTGTAATATGCTCATTAAGTCGTACCTGTAATGGGCGTTTAGTCCGTCCCACATATTGCAGCCCACACGGCACTGCAACATGTAGACTACCCCTGTTGTGGAACACGTAATATATGGCTTGATGGCATGATCCATCCCTGTAGCTGTACTTCTAAACGTGGTGGTACGTCTCCGTGGGCATGAATTTAAAGAACAAACCCTACATCTCCTACATTTATAAAAGCCGGTTAATTGGTCAAAAAAACCCTGCTTCTCACAGGTGGGTCAATAACATTTGGTGCCAATCGAATTTTTAACAAAGGAGCGCCCCTAAATACTATTTTTGGTCTCTCAGATACCACATTCTTCAATGCAGCATCACTACTAACAATGTGCCAATGTTTATTAATCAGCTTTTTTATACTTCTCTGCTGGAATGAGTAAGTAGTCACAAAGGGACACTTCCCTGAATGGCATTTTCTCGTGGGCCTTTCTCCACAAGCAGCTCCTGTCGATCCATATTGGTCACCCTATTTATGATGTCGGACAAAAAGTCCTGTTGGCAACCTTTCTCGAAGGAACCTCGAGGTGAGGACTTCTGCCTGTGTAAGAAATTCTCCCACCTCTGAGCAGTTGCGTCTTAACCACTTCAGCTCCGGACCAATAAACACCTTAAGGACCAGAGGTCTTTTTGCAATTTCGCACTGCGCTGCTTTAACTGGTAATTGCGCGGTCATGCAATATTGCACCCAAACGAAATTTGCGTCCTTTTCTTCCCACAAATAGAGCTTTCTTTTGATGGTATTTGATTGCCTCTGCGATTTTTTTTTTTTGCGATATAAATGGAAAAAGAGCGAAAATTTTGAAAAAAAAAGATATTTTCTTCTTTTTGTTATAAGAAAAATCGAATAAACTAAATTTTAGTCATACATTGAGGGCAAAATTTATTCAGCCACATGTCTTTAGTAAAAAAAATGTCAATAAGCGTATATTTTTTGGTTTGCGCAAAAGTTATAGCGTCTACAAACTAGAGTACATTTTCTGGAATTTACACAGCTTTTAATTTATGACTGCCGATCTCATTTCTTGAGGTGCTAAAATGGCAGGGCAGTACAAATCCCCCCCAAATGACCCCATTTTGGAAAGTAGACACCCCAAGGAAATTGCTGATGGGTATGTTGAGCCCATTGAATATTTATTTTTTTTGTCCTAAGGGATTGAATAATTACAAAAAGTTGTCACTAAATGATATATTGCTCACACATGCCATGGTTATATGTGAAATGACACCCCAAAATACATTCTGCTGCTTCTCCCGAGTACGGGGATACCACATGTGTGGGACTTTTTGGGAGTCTAGTCGCGCACGGCACCCCGAAAACCAATCACCACCTTCAGGATTTCTAAGGGTGCAAATTTTTGATTTAACTCCTCACTACCTATCACAGTTTCGAAGGCCATAAAATGCCAAAATAGCACAAAACCCCCCCAAATGACCCCATTTTGGAAAGTAGACACCCCAAGCTATTTACTGAGAGGCATGTTGAGTCCATGGAATATTTTATATTTTGCCAAAAGTTGCGGGAATATTACAAACTTTTTTTTTTTTGCACAAAGTTGTCACTAAATGATATATTGCTCACACATGCTATGGGCAGAAGTCAAATTACACCCCAAAATAAATTCTGCTGCTTCTCCCGAGTACGGGGATACCACATGTGGGGGACTTTTTGGGAGCCTAGTTAACTAGCTACCTAGCGACACTAGCGACACTGATGCAGCGTTCAGAAAAATTATCGCTTAGTGACACTGGCAAAAGGGGGTGAAAGGGTTAACTAGCGGAAATCAGGGGGTTAAAACCATTATTGGGTAGTATATCGGGGTACCTAGCGCTATAAAAACCTGGCGGTGAACCTAAAAAAATAACTAGCTACCTAGCGACTGTAGCGACACTAATGCAGCGATCAGAAAAACGATCGCTTAGTGACACTGGCAAAAGGGGGTGAAAGGGTTAACTAGCGGCAATCAGGGGGTTAAAAACATTATTGGGTAGTATATCGGGGTACCTAGCGATATAAAAACCTGGCGGTGAACCTAAAAAAATAACTAGCTACCTAGCGACACATGCAGCGATCAGAAAAATTATCGCTTAGTGACACTGGCAAAAGGGGGTGAAAGGGTTAACTAGCGGCAATCAGGGGGTTAAAAACATTATTGGGTAGTATATCGGGGTACCTAGCGCTATAAAAACCTGGCGGTGAACCTAAAAAAATAACTAGCTACCTAGCGACTGTAGCGACACTAATGCAGCGATCAGAAAAACGATCGCTTAGTGACACTGGCAAAAGGGGGTGAAAGGGTTAACTAGCGGCAATCAGGGGGTTAAAAACATTATTGGGTAGTATATCGGGGTACCTAGCGATATAAAAACCTGGCGGTGAACCTAAAAAAATAACTAGCTACCTAGCGACACTAGCGACACATGCAGCGATCAGAAAAATGATCGCTTAGTGACACTGGCAAAAGGGGGTGAAAGGGTTAACTCTAGGGGCAATCAGGGGGTTAAATCTTTATTGGGGGGTGATAGGGGGCTACCCTGGACCTAACACTAACTGTCCTGACAGTTTTTACTGTCACAACTGACACTGAATGCATTGATCAGTAAAGAAATGATCAATGCAATCAGTGACACTGTGACTGGGGGGGAGGGGGGGCGGGGGGGATCGGGGGCCGATCGGGGGGGGGATCGGGGGGGGTTTGTGTGCCTGTGTGTACCTACATGTCAGTGTAGTGTTCGTGCAGACTTACTTTTACTCTTCTCCTCGTAGTCCGGTCAAAAAGACCGCCCCGAGGAGAATGACATCACTTCCTCCTTCCTGTGTAAACAATACACAGGGGAGGAAGCTTCTCATTGGCCAGGAGCGATCCAGAGGGGGTGGCCGAAAACCAACGGCCATCCCCTCATCACGGAGCGCTCCTGGACCGAATCGGACCGCCGTAACCAGCGGGAGGGGGTCCGATCGGACCCCCCACCCGCTGGAAGGCAATCACGTAGATGTACGTGATTATGCCTGCCTGTGCCATTGTGCTGACGTACAATGGCAATACGGCGGTCCTCAAGTGGTTAATCTGATATATTGGCTTTTAGGGATAATTGAGTTGTATGCCCCTTTGATTCCTATTTAAGGATTCCAAAAAATCTTTCAAGTCCTGGTCATGGCTATCCCACAGGAGGAGGACATCATCTATGTACCTAGCCCATAAGGCTATTTGTGGTATATTTTGAGCATAGATGACATCCTCCTCCCACCTCACCATAAAGAGATTTGTCAGACTGGGGGCATATTTTGCCCCCATGGCAACTCCCATGGTTTGTCTGTAAAAAAAAAAAAAAAAAAACTGTTACATCCCGTTAATAAAACTCAATCAAATATGACCAATTATCCTTACCAATCCCCTCAGAGGGGACGTGGTAATAACAGAGGAGCAGCGCCTCCACGAGGCCCCTTTAGACCCCCTGGTCCCCCAAGACCTTTCAATGGTCGTGGTAATGCCTAGGTAACGCCTAGAGGCGATTCAGTTCGCATTGTGCGCTATACAAGTATTTAATTCATTCAATGGGAGTGTAAATTACACATTTCCCCATAATGGAAATTATCCACCCCGAGGGAGGGATTGGGGTCAATATTCTAATCAAAGGGGAAGGGGTCCACCTACAAACTATCATGATGGGTGGAGTTATTATAATGGTAATGAATACGATTATGAACCTTTTGTATATGATAATATGGGAGGGCGTTCTGATTGGGATTATAACATTCCTAACAGAAATGTTTTTTTTCCACTGAGCGACCTAAATGGTCCCAAAGTGGAACGCAATTCACCCTTGGTGTCATTCTTTTCAGCCAGCGGTTGGCTTTCATGTAAAAGCAATTCTAGCGAGTAATTAGCCTCTAGACTGCTTTTACAAGCAATGTCCCCCCCCATCGTCTTCCATGGTTTTCTCTGGCTCTCCTGTCCCAACAGGGAACCTGAGATATCAGCCGGTGGTTCCGCCAGCTGACCAAAGAGATGATCAGAGACCAGAATGGCTCCAATCATCTCTATGGCCTAAGAAACCTAGAGCTACGAGCATTTCATGACTTATATCTCTCCCCAATTTTTTCAAAGGAAAGTCCTCTAGGAAAGGTCACTCCACCTCATGCTGAAAAAAAGGGGGCCTACCAGATCATTTGAACCCGATTAAGGTGGTCAAAATAGGCTATAGTACACTAAATGAGACATCATTAAGCTTAAGTAAACAAAATGGACCATCAATGGCCTCATCCCAGGTATATAAGGTGCTTCAGGCATGTCTGCCTGTCATTGGGGATATGCATACTTAATCAGACCTCCAACACTCTCCGCCGGGTTTAAGAGTCATGTATGTGAAACGGAAAAGCGACAATAGGTTAATCCAGTAAAAGGCATTTATTAAAATCTAAAATATTGCACTTCATAGTTTCATAGTTAGTAGGGATGAGCTTCGAGTTCGGGTCCCCTTAATATCCATATCAGACCTGAAGGGCCTGGTAATTGAATTTAGGGGAACCCCCACGCTTTTTTTTTTTTTTTTATCAATGAATGAATGAATTGTCGGCTAATACAGAGAACACTCATTGAGTGTTCTCTGTATTACGGGGAGCCGACAATATAGCCGCAAGTGATTTTAAAATACTTTTTTTCCTGCACAAATGACACTTTGTGCAGGGACAGTTCTAAGCACCAGAAACATGCGCCCCTTCACAAAAATACTACAGACACCCCCCAGGTACCACATTTAAAGGAATATTACACTTTTATTGTTTCACTTTAATCATGATTAAAATCACTGCTCCTGAAAAAACTGCAGTTTTTAAAACTTTTTTTTGATCCATGTCCCCTGGGGCAGGACCCAGGTCCCCAAACACTTTTTAGGACAGTAACCTGCATATTACCCTTTAAAATTAGCACTTTAGATTGTGAACGTTCGAGTCCCATAGACTTTAATAGGGTTCTAAAGTTCACACGAAGTTTAGGTCTGTTCGCAGGTTCTGGAGCAAACCGAACAGGGGGGTGTTCGGCTCATCCCTAATAGTTAGTAAGGTTGAATAAAGACACCAGTCCATCCAGTTCAACCTGAGTGAGTGTCTACAACTGTCCCCATCCCTGTACACTGCACACTCACACCAGTCCCTACCCTCAAGGAGCCCACAATCCTAGGTCCCCATTCATATACTAGGGCCAATTTTGAACAGAAGCCAATTAACCTACCTGCATGTCTTTGGATTGTTGGAGGAAACCGGAGTACCTGAAGGAAACCCACACAGGCACAGGGAGAACATGCAAACTCCAGGCAGGCAGTGTCATGGTTGGGATTTATACCAGCGACCCTTCTTACTGCTAGGTGAGAGTGCCAACCACTACACCACTGTGCTGCCCACCTTGCAAAGTAGCAGCGATATACAGGCACATATGATGCAAACACATAGAAACAAATCCCCTTGCCAGTATCCAAGATGGCCGCGATCGACCGCAAATGTGTGGTGTAATCCACTTCGAACATCCTAGCTCAACCCTACGCGTTTTGTCATAAATTACATCATCGGTGCCCCGATGACATAATTATGACAAATCACTTTTCCATTTTACATACAGTGGGGGCGGAAAGTATTCAGACCCCCTTATATTTTTCACACTTTGTTATATTGCAGCCATTTGCTAAAATCATTTAAGTTCATTTTTTTCCTCATTAATGTACACACAGCATCCCATATTGACAGAAAAAAGAAAAACTGAAAGATCACATAGTCCTAAGTATTCAGACCCTTTGCTGTGACACTCATATATATAACTCAGGTGCTGTCCATTTCTTCTGATCATCCTTGAGATGGTTCTACACCTTCATTTGAGTCCAGCTGTGTTTGATTAAACTGATTGGACTTGATTAGGAAAGCCACACACCTGTCTATATAAGACCTTACAGCTCACAGTGCATGTCAGAGCAAATGAGAATCATGAGGTCAAAGGAACTGCCTGAAGAGCTCAGAGACAGAATTGTGGCAAGGCACAGATCTGACCAAGGTTCCAAAAAACTTTCTGCTGCACTTAAGGTTTCTAAGAGCACAGTGGCCTCCATAATCCTTAAATGGAAGACGTTTGGGACGACCAGAACCCTTCCTAGAGCTGGCCGTCTGGCCAAACTGAGCTAACGGGGGAGAAGAGCCTTGGTGAGAGAGGTAAAGGACCCAAAGGTCACTGTGGCTGAGCTCCAGAGATGCGGTTGGGAGATGGGAGTAAGTTGTAGAAAGTCAACCATCACTGCAGCCGTCCACCAGTTGGGGCTTTATGGCAGAGTGGCCCGGCAGAAGCCTCTCCTCAGTGCAAGACACATGAAAGCCCAGTATGTGTGGAGAAAACCAGGCACTGCTCATCACTTGTCCAATACAGTCCCAACAGTGAAGCATGGTGGTGGCAGCATCATGCTGTGGGGGTGTTTTTCAGCTGCAGGGACAGAATGACTGGTTGCAATCGAGGGAAAGATGAATGCGGCCAGGTACAGACCTGGGAGAGAGTGTTGGAAGTCTGATTGAACTTGCATATCCCAGATGACAGGCAGGCGTGCCTGAAACACCTTATGTACCAGAGATGAGGCCATTGATGTTCCATTTTGTTTACTTAAGCTTATTGATGTCTAATTTAGTGTACTAAAGCCTATTTTGATCACCTTAATCGGGATCAAAATGATCTGGTAGGCCCCCTTTTTTTCAGCACGAGGTGGGTGACCTTTCCTAGAGGACTGTCCAGAGTTTCCTCTCACCTTTCTCTTGGGTGATATCTTCACTTATATATCTGCTGTTGTGCATTAGCTGGTTGAAAATACCATTTCCATTTGGTTCTGAAGGATTACTTCTGGGCTTAATCTTTAACTTTCTCTTGGGACTTTTGTTACTCACATTATATGTGGAATGTTTATGAATTTTTTAATATATGTTTTTTAACCACTTGCTTACTGGGCACTTAAATCCCCCTATGTCCCAGACCAATTTTCAGCTTTCAGTGCTCTCACATTTTGAATGACAATTACTCAGTCATGCAACACTGTAACCAAATGATTTTTTTGTCCTTTTCTTCATACCAATAGAGCTTTCTTTTGGTGGTATTTGATCACCTCTCGGTTTTTTATTTTCTGCGCTATAAATGAAAAAAGACCGAAAATTTTGAAAAAAAATTAATTTTTCTTCGTTTCTGTGACAAAATTTAGCAAATTAGCAATTTTTCTTCATAAATTTTGGCCACAATTTATACTACTACACATCTTTGGTAAAAATAACCCAAATTTTTGCATATTATATGATCTGTGTGAAATTTATAGAGTCTACAAGCTATGGTGCAGATCATAAAGATTTGCAAAAAAAGATCACATCTGATGTACTAAGGCCTATCTCCATTCTTGAGACCCTAACAAGCCAGGAAAGTACAAATGCAACCCAAATGACCCCTTTTTGGAAAGTAGACATTCCAATGTATTTAGTAAGAGGCATGGTGAGTTATTTTAAGTTGTCATTTTTTCCCACAATTCTTTGCAAAATTACGATTTTTTTTTCACAAAATTTTCATTGTAATAGCTTATTTCTCCCACACGGAATGTGCATACCACAAATAACACCCCAAAATACATACTCCTACTCCTCCTGAGTATAACGACACCACATGTGTGAGACTTTTACACAGCCTGACCAATGCAGAGGCCTAATTTTGAAGTAGCACCTTCAGGCATTCTAGGAGCATAAATTACACATTTCATTTCTCAACCACCTATTACAGTTTTGAAGGCCCTGAAACACCAGGGCAATGGAAACGTCCAAAAAATTACCCCATTTTGGAAAGCTAACACCCCAACGTATAATCTATGAGGCATAATGAGTCTTTTCAATGGTTCATTTTTTTCCAGAAGTTTTCGGAAAATGTGGAAAAAAATGAAAACGCATTTTTTTTTACACAAAGTTGTCCGTTTATAAGATATTTCCAACACATAGCATTTACATAGCAAAAATAGCACCCCAAAATACATTCTCCTACTCCTCCTGAGTATAACGATACCACATGTGTGAGACTTTTACACAGCCTGACCACATACAGAGGCCTAATTTTGAAGTAGCACCTTCAGGCATTCTAGGAGCATAAATTACACATTTCATTTCTCAACCACCTATTACAGTTTTGAAGGCCCTGGAACACCAGGGCAATGGAAACGTTCAGAAAATGACCCCATTTTGGAAAGCTAACACCCCAACGTATAATCTATGAGGCATAATGAGTCTTTTCACTGGTTCATTTTTTTCCAGAAGTTTTTGGAAAATGTGGAAAAAAATGAAAACGCATTTTTTTTTACACAAAGTTGTCCGTTTATAAGATATTTCCAACGCATAGCATTTACATAGCAAAAATAACACCCCAAAATACATTCTACTACTCCTCCTGAGTATGGCAATACCACATGTGTGAGACGTTTACACAGCCTGGCCACATACAGAGGCGCAACATGCAAGAAACACCGTCGGCGTTCCAGGGACACATAGCCTGCACATACCAAGAATTAAACCCCCAAATACATTATGCTGAGCAAAGGGTAAAGAAAAGATTACCTGTGGTTTTAGAAGCGCAGTTTTCGGCAGGAGGATATCACTGGACATAGGAATTGTAAATGGCCAATTGAAAAAAATAAATTGCTACTTTTTTGTACCAATGGTATGTCCATCTTGTGACAAGATATGGTTCCATCATTTGGTCGTTGAAGTCGACTCCCCCCATGAACAAATTGTATTCGGAAATGCATTTGGGTTTCTTTACGGGGCCATTCCTTCTGGGGATTTCCACGAAGGTATCATTGTGGATAGAAGATAACATGTATACATCCCTTCTGTCCCTCCACTTCACTGCCAGAACCTCCTTGTTTCTCAGACTTGCGGTTTCTCCTTTTCGCAGCTTCTTATTCACAAGACTTTGAGGAAAGCCCTTCCGATTCCTTTTTACGGTGCCACATGCTGGCGTCTTCTTCCGGTGAAGGTTGTGGAACAGGGGCAGAGATGTGTAGAAGTTATCTACATACAGGTGGTAGCCTTTATCCAATAGGGGGTATATGAGGTCCCAAACAATTTTTCCGCTGGATCCCAAGTAGTCCGGACAATTAGGGGGCTGCAGCTGGGTGTCCTTCCCTTCGTACACCATGAAGGAATATGTGTACCCTGTGGCTCGGTCGCATAATTTGTAGACCTTCACCCCATAGCGGGCCCTTTTGCTGGGCATAAATTGCTTCATTCTAAGCCTGCCGCTAAATTTAATAAGGGACTCATCCACACATATGTGTTGGTCCGGGGTAAACAATTTGGGGAATGTTTCTGAAAAATAATTAAGTATTGGTCGAATTTTGTAAAGGCGGTCATAATTTGGATCATTTCGTGGAAGGCACTGGGAATTGTCGCTGAAATGTAAGAACCTCAGGATCATCTGATACCTGGTTCTGGGCATTACCGCGGAGAAGAGCGGTGAGTGGTGGAGGGGGTGGGTTGACCAGTAGGTACGCAATTGATTTTTTTTGTTGAGTCCCATATTAAAAGTGAGGCCTAAAAAAACCTTGAACTCCTCCACCGTTAGGTCTCTCCATTCGTAGGGACGGGCATAATAAGAGGTCGGATTTTGCAAAATAAATAGTTGTGCATACAGGTTGCACTGGGCCACAATTGACGACAACATATCCTCCGTAAAAATTAAATTAAAAAAATCTATTGGGGTAAAATTCTCCGTGTCCACCTGGACTCCCGGCTGGGCAGTGAAAGGGGGAACATTGGCCTCTCCTGAATTAGGAGGAAGCCACAAGGGGTTCTGAAGGGCATAGGGAAGGCCGGCATGGCTCCTAACCCTTTGGGGCTGAGATGACACCCCACTGGCACTTGGCCTTTCTTGCCGGGGCACTGCGGTGCTGGTGGACGGCACTGCGGTGCTGGTGGACGGCACTTCGGTGCTGGTGGACGGCACTGCCTCACTATAACGCCTTCGTTTGATGGGCCGGATATCTTCCTCCTCGGATTCAGTCAGTGTTTCACTGCTGAGGACTGGCTCATAATTTATGTCGGCTTCAGAATCCGAATCTGAAAAGGAATCTGAAGAGGAGAGCTCCCCGTTGCTCTCGTTGGCCGTGGAAATAATTTGGTACGCCTCCTCAGCGGAAAAGACTCGTTTAGCCATGGTAGCACTGATGGGCACTGATGAGGTGGCACAGATGTGCACTGATGAGGTGGCACAGATGTGTACTGTTGAAGCAGCACAGAGGTGGCACAGATGGGCACTGATTATACAGATGGGCGCTTTTGAGGTGGCACAGATGGGCGTTTTTGAGGTGGCACAGATGGGTGCTTTTGAGGTGGCACAGATAGGTGCTTTTGAGGTGGCACAAATGGGCACTGATGGGTCGGCACAGATGTGCACTGATTTATTGCACAGATGTGCAGATTTATTGCACAGATGTGCGCTGATGAGGCGGCAGATGGGCACAGATGGGCACTGCTGAGGCGGCAGATGGGCACTGCTGAGTCGGCACAGATGGGCACTGCTGAGTCGGCACAGATGGGCACTGCTGAGTCGGCACAGATGGGCACTGCTGAGTTGGCAGATGGGCACTGATGGGTCGGCAGAGATGTGCACTGATTTATTGCAGATGTGCACTGATGAGGCAGCAGATGGGCACAGATGGGCACTGCTGAGGCGGCACAGATGGGCACCGATTGGTACAGATGGGCACCGATTGGCACTGGTGGGCACTGGCGGTGCACAGATGGGCACTGGCGGGCACTGGCGGTGCACAGATGGGGCACTGGCGGTGCACAGGTGGGCACAGGTGGGCACAGGTGGACACAGGTGGCCACAGGTGGGCACAGGTGGGGTAGAGATGGGAACTGGCGGGGTAGATCTGGGCACTGGTGGGGTAGATCTGGGCACTGGCAGGGTAGATCTGGGCACTGGCAGGGTAAATATGGGCACAGATGGCACAAAATACTTTTTTTTTTGCTCACTCACAGTATCTCTCTCCTCACACGCTATCGCTGTGTGAGGAGATAGATTCGGCAATGGGTGATGATCTCATTTGTTTACATTTGAGATCATCACTCATTGGAGGCGGCGATCGCGCTGTAAACATCCGCTGTGATTGGCCGTTTACAGCGATCTGTGATTGGCTGTGTCCAGGGGACACGGCCAACACAGATTTTCCCCGATGCACGCTCCCGGGAGCGCGCAAGGAGCCCTTAAAGGGGACGACGTCAATAGACGTAGTCCCAGAATTTGAGATCCGCGCTGTAGCCGTCATTTGACTATAGCGCAGATCTCAAGTGGTTAATAAGATTATATGCATACATTCTGCACTTTATTGGGATTAATGTTATTCACATTATATATAGAAGGTGGATAAACTCATCTTTCATATTGGATGAATTCCTTTAACACCATCTAAGGAACAGCCAACACAAACAGTATGCCAATCCACATCTAGCAACTAATAGCTGACAGCAGTGGCATCGCTAGGGGTTGGATTTTGGGGCTATAGCCCCGAATCTGGGCACCCCAAGGGGAGGGGAGGCTCTATGAGGACCTTGATGTAAGTGGGGGGCTCTCTGGGGACCCTGATGTAGGGGGGAGGCTCTCTGGGGACCCTGATTTAAGGGGGAGGCTCTCGGGGGACCCTGATTTAAGGGGGAGGCTCTCGGGGGACCCTGATGCAAGGGGGAGGCTCTCTGGGGACCCTGATTTAAGGGGGAGGCTCTCGGAGGACCCTGATTTAAGGGGGAGGCTCTCGGGGGACCCTTATGCAAGGTGGAGGCTCTCTGGGAACCCTGATTTAAGGAGGAAGCTCTCTGGGAACCCTGGTGCGGGGGGGGGGCTCTCTGGGAACCCTGATGTGGGGGGGGGGCTCTCTGGGGATATATATATGCACACACATGCATATTATATACATGTGTATGCCCGCCCAAGCGTATGACTTTCTTTACTACGTTGCTATGGGCTCTAGCCCCAGATCTTTTGTTGACTTAGCAAGGCCCCTGGCTGACAGTGATCTAATTAACATGAGAACTAATTACCAACTAGTCACCTAGACAAGCCTAGATGACTAAGGTCACTGTCCACCCAGACCGTTCGGCACCAGGGCTATCCAAATCTCATTAACCAGCTTTCTTTTCACATACATCTTCTCAACTTGGCAGAGAGACACCATCATGGCTTCCTTGACTGATAAATGTAATAATGTCCTCTTGCATTATATAACAGGACATCTTCCTAAATGCTTGTAGCTCCCTCAAATGCCAGGGCCCATAGTCAGTAGGAATGAGGCCACCCTGCAGTCCCCCTCCAAAAGCCCCTGTCCCGGTTGGCTCTGTCACAAAACTGGTATGGGAAACGTTCCGCTTTAAGAGATTACCCCACCGGCAGGACTTCCCTCTGGACCCTGAGACCTATCAAAGGTTCAGCTCACATCTACGTATGTGTTTATTGAATGCAGGTCATAAGGTGGCTCACAACTTTCGTAACACGGATGTCGCTGTGAAATGTAATCTTGCGGAACACGGTTTGGAACACGCTGGGAAATCCTTCAGCACTCCGCGTGTGATTAAAACATGAGATCATTTTCCAAATTAAACAAAAATCTGTCTTCTTGGAAATCCAAATGGCAGTTATGACAGTTATGATATCTCATAACATGAGAGTGTGACCTTTCCCTCCATCCAGCACGATCTCTAGCGATCTCTAGCAGTTGTGTTTCCTTCCATTTTTTTTTTTAATCTATACGTTCTGCAAATCTAGGAGGTAGGTGTTCCTGCCAACCACGCTCAACAATAGCAACAATTCTCATGGTGTAGCTACATCTATATTAACCCCTACAGCTCCCCCACCTGTTTATAAACTAAAACATTTATCATCTGAGCTGCATTACATTTTTGGTTTTGGGTTTAATATCGTCTTTAAACCCAAAACCAAAAATGTCATATAGTCCAGATTATCCATCATTATCAAACATTGGCTGCATTTATTTTCTTTTCTTAGGCTTTTTTGCCTCTGATGATGTTGCTGTTTTCACCTGCTGATCTGGCTGGTACCACACTTTCACTCTGGATGAACGTGCACAGGAGGATCAGCAGACAGCAGCATTGCCAGTCTGGGGGGGGGGGGGGCGGGTTTGGGGAGTGTTAACCGGACTAGTAGATTTAGAACACTAACGAATTGCAGCCAAACTCCAGCTCACACTTTATAATCAGTTAAAGCTGTTTTTTTTTTCCTTTTTTGGATAGACCTTTTTTTTATAGTGATCCTGCCAGTAACACTTTACCTGTCTTGGGGTGTCCCCACTCTAGATGGAGGAGCCGTTCAGAAAATATGTTCCATACTCCCAATGAATGCCGAGCGTTCCCTGATTGGACAAGGTGGAGATTGTGAAATCACAACTTTGCCTCTCCACCTCGTCCAAGATTTTTCTGATGGGAAATCTGCTCATGTATACGTGGCATTAGAGTGCCAAGGGAAAGTCTGCCTCTCCTTGTTGTCCTCCCAGATATTAGAGGGAGGGGGCGGTGTTTATAAGCAAATGTAAAGAAGAAGTTGAAATCTGTACGTAGATGCACTTTAATCAATGTAAAGAGGTGTTTTGTGCACTTTATTTTCAGTACTCACACTACACAGACACACTCCACGGATACACTATAATATACTGCAATATAATTCACCAAACATACAGTGACACACAGAACTATATGGCGTTAAACTGACAGTAATGCACACAGAACTGCATGGCGTTAAACTGGCAGTAACGCACGCAAAACGATATGGCATTAAACTGGCAGTTACACACACAAAACTATATGGCGTTAAACTGTCAGTAACACACACAAAACGATATAGCGTTAAACTGGCAGTAACGCACACAGAAGTAAATGGCGTTAAACCGGCAGTAACGCACAAAAAACTATATGGCGTTAAACTGGCAGTAACGCACCACACAGAAGTAAATGGCGTTAAACTGGCAGTAACGCAATCAAATAGACGGTGTTCAATCGTCACTACACTGACGCTATCTGAACTGTCCCTACTCTAGCTATACACAAGATTGCTGAAACGGTCTCACTACACTACACTGAAACTATCTGAGCTGTCCCTACACTAGATGCACACTATGCAAAGCTGAATGATGGTCCTCCTCACTACACTCACACTATCCCTAGACTGACACTAAACTAATATTTTACACTGAAAATTGAAGCAAAATAGCACAGTATAGCACACTCACTAACTAATAGCACTGAACAGAGCCCTGTTCTATCTCTCTCCACGCCAAAATTACATGGAAAAGGGCTGCCATTGAAAGAATACTTTTATACTGTGGGGCGGGAATGAGCCATGATTGGATTAAGTCATGATGACAGTGTCCAATCATGACTCTGACAGTGTTTTGTGCCTTGATTGGCTGAAACTTTCACTGCTTCAGCCAATCAGAGCTTGCAATGCACTGATCAGTGCCGCAATGCATTGTGGTCGGTTCGAACTTATGCTCGGGCCGAACCATTCGCCCATCCCTAATGACAATCACCTGACTTATATAATGTAATGATGGTAAATGACAATCACCTCACTCTCATATCTAATATAATGATAGTAAATGACAGCCACCTGTCTTGTATATAATGACGGTAATCATTACAGCACATATAGACTACGTAAGGCTGGAACGCGCCCTCTGTATCACAATAGAATGTTCTGTTCTCTGTATGTTGTCTGATCTTTCCGTATTGACATGAAAGCAGTAAAGCCTTCATGAAAGATGAGGAAGTGATGATAGGAATCAATGTGAGGTTCTCACACCGGAGCTGTCGCATTGTAACACCTATTATCATCCAGGGTGACGTTCGCTCCTTTGATGGGATTTTATCCCCTCTCTGCAAACAAGCTGACCCCAATTCAGCTGCACAAACATCACTTAGAACATTTCTCAAATTCTCTGTGTTATTTCCTACGCCCTGTGATGTTACCGCTCATAGCGGACTGTTACAAAACACACTTCTTGTCTGGTCAGCAAGGATTATTTTTCACTGGCAGTCCTTACAGGTATGGGGGGGGGGGGGGGGGGTTGTGCAGAAATTCTGCTGAAATGCACAATAAAAGTAGAACTATGGCCTCCCATAAAAACAAAAAACAAAACTATCTATCTATGCACCCTACAATGCTAGTATAGCGCACTACTCCCTTGGGAGCTGCAAAGTTGTTGATTTTCCTCCCGACCATCCCAGACATTCAGGGCTCCCTTACCTCTGACATGACAAGTATAAACAGTGGTTACAGTAACTGCACTGCCACACAAACGTAATGTAGCAATGCAATGAATATTCACAACTTCTTCAGTATAAAAGGTTTGTTTGGCTAACCCCTGTATGTGCATCTCCAAGTAGGACCAATGCTCAGAGTGGCAATGCCTTGACTCATGGCACCTTCCCACTTCCAGCACACTGTAATAAACACCGAAAATGCAAAGTTATCAACACCGCACAACACAATGGCTAAGGAGCTCCCCCTGCTTTATAATGCATTCCTTTCTTATTGTGATCGAACGTAAGGCCTTACAATAAAAGATGTAGTCTTTGGTCTTCTGTCTTCTGCTAGCTTTTGTATTGAAGTGATTGTAATCCAAAGGGTTTAACAAAGAATAGTGTAGAATGAGTTTTAAAACTGTTCTTGTGATGTAGCGCACTTACAACTGCCACCGGTGTAGTTGTCTCCAAATCACACAGTGTCAGTTCTCAGTGGAGTATAGGCTTGAGGCCTGCTTGAACTCAGTCTAATAATGTGAAACCTCCTCTGCGGGACTACAGGTCCCAGCAACACTGTGATCTGAGTCTAAGTGTGTAAATGTGCGTTAAGAATTATGGGTGGCAGCCCTCTCACCAAACCAGGCCTGGAAGAATAGGAAACCTCAGCTTCGGTTGTCTCAGTCCTGCTTTAAGCCAGCACCATCACAATGCTTCTGTTCCGCAAGATGACCGGGACCCTCCGAATGGCTCCATCATGTGTCTTTGAATCCTTCCCGATCCGGTCACACTGTCTCTTCAGCACACAGGTATGAGGCAGAGTCGCTGGTTTTTCCGCTCCGCAGTTGTTGCAGGCCGCGCTCTCTGGAACACCTCCTCACAGATCCTTGTAGGCAGGCCACGCGTCCAGAAGAGAAAGAAAATGGCTGCGCGGAGTCTTTTATATCCTACCCAGCATGCAGTTCAGTACTGAGTGTTCATGGGTAGGTTACTTGGCATTGTGGGTAGGTAAGTCATTTTAAACAATGAGTCACTTCCTGTAACATTTCTCTATGTTCTTCAAGTAGAAAGTAGACAAAGTTCTTTCTGTATTTAGGCCACTAGATGGTGCAAACTTATAGCATTGTCCATAGTTTAACATTGCCTGGCAGAAATGTCAGCGCTACACACTTCCCCGCTTTATATTTTTGGTCCCCAAAGATAGAATTGAAGTTTACTTACAACATGAAATAAGTTATACTCTAATCCCATCTTAATGTAGACAAATAATTACACACTTCTGAGCTCTCGCCAATTAACTTGTATACATCAGCTGTAGGCTCACATCCAATTTCTGATAAAGCCAGGGCAATTGCCGTGTCCCACCCTGCAGGGTCAGAGGTTAAGGTAGATTCACCCCCTATCCAATTGATAGTAGTGGGTGTAGCCTCGGGGTCAGATGAATCCTGAATTTCGATTTCAGAAGTCTATTTCAGCTCTTCAGTCTCTAAGGTTGACAGTACTTCCCCAAGAAAATCTATCAAGTCTCCAATCTGCTCTCCAGAGTCAATTGTCTCGGACCTCACATCCGTCACTTCTCCTTCTTCCTCCGTCCAGAACTCCGCAGGCAAGGACACCACATCATCGATTTCTCCCATATCTTTCTTTTCTGGTGATGATCTTGAACTAGATTTCTCTGAATATTCGTAGTCGTCTTCAGATTCATCACTTTCATTGGTTTCCTCTGACTTGTTCCTTTTTGAACGGGTAAAAGCCGGGGTTAATCTTTCAGGGGATGTCTGAGAAACTGCTGGAATTCTCACTCTATCAGATAATGGTAACAGATGATTTCTCCTGCCACATCTTCTTTGGTCCCGACACTCCTTCTGGTCGGATCTGATACACTGGCAGTCCAGGGACCCGCTTACATACAATAAAAGGCTGTGACTTCCGTCTGTCTGCCAACTTGTGCTTTCCTGGTATGCCCAGATTCTTTAATAGTACTCAATCCCCTGGCTGTAGATCTTGAATTTTCACTCTGGCGTTGAAGTTCCATTTGTTTCTGGACTCCCTAACAGTAGCATGCTCTACTGCTTGCTCATACGCTCAGAATCTCAGATTCTTCCTCAGTCGATTTACATATCCTTTATGTGAGGTAAGGGGGACATCATCCTAAGATGCACCAAAAGCCAAGTCAGCAGGGAGTCTGGCTTCTCTTCTGAACATCAAGTGATATGAAGAATATCCAGCGACATCACTCTCAGTGCAGTTCTATGCATGGACTAGTGCTGCGATGTGGTTTCCCCAGTGTTGTTTCTTGTCCAGCATCAGGATCCCCAACATATTCAGCTGGGTCCTATTGAACCGCTCCGGTTGAGGGTCACCCTGAGGGTGATAGGGTGTAGTGAGAGATTTCTTGATGCCCAGAAGAGTACACAACTGGCATACTAAACGACTCTCAAAGTCCCTTCCTGTGGAGTGGATCTTCACTGGTAACCCATAGTGTATGAAGAACTTCTCCACAAGCACTTTGGCTACCGTGCTGGCTTTTTGATCTTTGGTAGGGTAGGCTTGTGCATAGCGGGTGAAGTGATCCGTTACCACTAGAATGTTGCTTCTTCCACCTATATCGGGCTCCAAGCACAGAAAGTCAATGCACACCAACTCCAGGGGCTTTTGGCTCTGCAAATGACCCATAGGGGCCGCTCTCTGTGGCAAAGTCTTCCTCTGAATGCACGTGAAGCAAGAGTGACAGCAATTCTCCACTTCCCTTTGTATGTTGGGCCAATAGAATCTATCCCTAATCAGCCGGAAAGTTCTCTCTGTACCTAAATGACCATGTTCATAGTGCAGAGAGGCTAAGACAGTTGCCCAATGTTTCTCTGAGAGGAACAGTTGCCACCTTTCTTCATTATTTTTCGTGAGACATCAGTATAGTACTCCAACTCAGGGCTCTGGCTCTTCAAGGCATGCACCGCTAATCTGCCCGATGAGTCCTCCTTTTGGTTCCTTCTCAGGTCCACTTTTGACAGTCACTGAAAACCTTCTCCTCTTACTTGTGCCAGTCCACAATATTGTCTAGGGATGCCAGATGGATGAACCCCTAGGTATTCTGCAGCCACCTCCCCACTTCTCTTCTTATCCAGACCCTGGCACAAAGCTCGCACTCCTTCCTCAGTCACACAGGCCCATTCTGCTGGTTCTTCTTCTTGTCTGTGTGGCCTTCGGGATAAAGCAACCGCATCTCGGTTTCCAAACCCAGGCCTGTACTTCAGACTGAACCGGAACACAGCCAACGCTCCGATCCACCTGTGTCCTGTGGCATCCAACTTGGCGGTGGTCAAAACGTAAGTCAAAGGGTTGTTGTCTGTTTTGACAATAAACACTGCTCCATACAAATAGTCTCTTAGCTTGTCGACCACCGTCCACTTGAGGGCCAAAAACTCTATCTTGTGCACTGGGTAGTTCTTTTCCGAGGGGGTAAGGCTCCTACTCACATAGGCTATGGGTCTCAACTTCCCCGCCTGATGTTGATACAGCACTCCTCCTAAGCCATCTCCGCTTGCATCTACGTGTAGCTGATAAGGTAGACTGGGGTCAGCATAGGCCAGCACTGGAGCTTCTGTCAGGTTCTTCTTTAGTCTCTTGAATACCTCTTCACATGAATGGGTCCACTGATCCTGTACAGATTCACCTTTCTTACGAGCACCACTCTGTTTCGTCTTTGCCCCCTGTTCTTCATCTTCCCCCATGACCTTGTGCAGTAGCTCATTGAGGGGTTGGGCAATAGTTGCAAAATTTTCCACAAACCTTCGTTAGTAAGAACAGAAACCCAAGAAGGATCTCAACTCCGTTACCGTTCTTGGCAGGGGCCAGCTGGTGACAGCTTCCAATTTCTGTGGGTCAGTAGCAATTCCTCCTGCCGAGAATACATGCCCCAGACGAATCATGTGCTTAGCACTCTTCGCACATCCAACATCGAAATCATTCTGAGCGGATAACTTCTCCCACCTCTTCAACTGAGTCTTCGCCCTTTCCTGCCAAGGAGGAGGCAAGTTCTCTGTACAGTGCTGTAGCTCCTTTGTCAGACCCTGACCACTTCCCTCACTCTTCACCTCTTCTGGAAGTAGAGGATTGGCAGCACTGACTTGTCTCACTAGCATCCGAGGCCTCAGCGTTATTTTTCAGGCCTCAGCGTTACATTCTTCAATCGGATGGGCACTCTTCTCCCTGTTTGGTGCAGGTCTTGGGTGGGGACCAACTCAGGAACCATCTCCAATCCTTTTGTTCAGGCTCTCTCGTCCGTTTCTAGTACTACAAATGGGCCTGGCTGATCCCACTTAAATTTGACAGTGGCCTTCACTTGAGCAATCTCTCCCGGCCATATTGTCTTTTTTCTGCCTTCGAAGTTCCACAGCCGCCCCACTTTTCCTCTCGGAGCTTTCTTCTCTCTGACCGCCCATTGGTATGCTTGTCGTAACTGCGGGTGGATCTTATTGGTGGTATTCCCTTCTGCGTCCAGGACAGCAAACAGCAGTCTTCTCACCGCATCCGTATTTGTCCCCACCAGTATGGAATTCCGCCCAGCGGGCACACAACAGCCAGCGCGTCAAAGGTCTCCTCTTTCCCTACAGCCGCAGGCCCAAAAGAGATTTGAATGGGGATGTAACCATCGTAAGGGCATCTGGTGGTCCCAATCCCCCAGATCTCGTGCTTCTCCAACTTGCAGATGGGGATATGACTTAAGTGTTTTTTTATAAAAGTCTCGATACAACAGTGTAACTTGTGCTCCTGTTTCCAGTAAAGCCCGGGTTCCATGTGTCCCATTGGCTCCTTTATAATGAATGGCAGCCTGTTGGTAGGTGATCAGAGAGGAGGATTCACAGTCATGGAAAATCATCTCACCTTCCCCACCCTTGGTTACTTTCATGTTTCCCTAAATAATTCTCTGCATCTACGCTACAGTTTGAATTTAAAACGTATTTGTGTGAACTGGGAAGTTAAGTCATGGATTGTGGAAACTAACTAGTGTCGGGTGATTGTATATAGTGTATACCACATTTACCACTGACTAATGCAATGAGTTGCAATGCAAGGAGATCAGTTAAAAGTAGTTGGATCTGTATGTGCTGTTATAATTAATTAAAATTAGTTGATTAATTTATTTTTTTTAAAATTGATTAATCGAACACAAAAATTTTAATCAGTAACAGCCCTAGAAAAAATATAATAAAATATTTGTGATAAAAAAGGAAAAACATTTTATTTGGGTACAGCGTCTCACGACCGCGCACTTGTCAGTTATAGGTTAAAGTAACTCAGTGGCCTGGAGGAGTTGGAGGATAAATATTCTGGAGCTGAAGTGGTTAAGTAAATGATCATCTTAGATCTCATAGAAACAAAAATTTGTATTCAACAAAAACATTCTGCAGGAAGTTACGAAATAATGAATAATTTCCTCCCCAGTCGGTCTCCGCTATTTTCCACTTCAATGTGTTTCTCATCTGAACCTTGTTGGTTGCGCTCAGTTTTTTTATGTTTTGCCAAACACGTGGAGAGCTTCTGGTGGTTGCCCTGTGATTCATAGTCTATAATTTAACTTTATATATTTCCAAGAGACGTTTGTCGACTGAAGTGCGCTCCAAACTTTCAAGCTATAAAGGAAAAAAAAAAGTCCCGTTGTCAGATTTTCCTTTGTAATGTTGGCATTTTCCTGTCTCGCCATGAACACAGAACTTAGATCCAACCCAACCCATCCAAAATATGGCTCTAGGGGGCGGACAGCAGATCAGTAATGTGTCAGCCGAGCCATAGGGGACACTACCTACGTTCAGGTGTTAATGTTTAAAAAATTGCGTTAAGCAAAGTCATAAAACAAACAGGATATTACATCTTAAAAAACGATTTTCGTGTGTCCAATATTTAATAAAATACATCTCCGTGTCATTTCTGGTTTTGGCAACAATTTTTACTGAAATGGAGAACATTACACATATTTAACTGGTTTGAAAAAAAAAAAAAAAAAAACATTGGCCGAAGCAGTCTTGTATTACTGGATAGAGGGCCAGACTGGGGCTGTAATGACTTATTTCATTTAAAAATGGCAAAATTAAACATAGTATCCCCATACCTCCCAATTGTCCCTGATTTCGAGGGACTGTCCCTGATTTGGAGCAATGTCCCTCTGTCCCTCTTTCCTCCTCACTTGTCCCTCATTTTGGCCCGATCTATATAGATGTATATAAAATGGACTTTTTATCTATCAAAAAGTGTTTCCCAGCGCTAAACCTTTCATTTCATTTCTAAATTGCTGCACTTGTAGATTCCAAAATCCAATATAAAGGAATAGTAGTGGATTTAACCAATCTTAATTTTGTTTATACAAAGGGGGTGTGGACAGGGGTGTGTCCTATGCCTGCATACTTTTTCTGATAGGTGTCCCTCATTCCCATCTCAGAATGTTGGGAGGTATGGATCTCAGAGCACGGTCGGATTTTCCAATGGAAAATGTGCGATCGGATCATCTTGTCGAAAAATTTGACCGTGTGTGGGCTCCATCAGACTTTTTCCGACACACAAAGTTTGAGGAGCAGGATCTAAAATTTTCCAACAACAAAATCCGATCGCATAAATTTCGATCGTGTGTAGACAATTCCGACAGACAAAGTGCCACGCATGCTCAGAATAAACTAAGAGACGGCCGGTTATAGTCCCAACTTACGTGTTTGACGTCACCTCGTTCAGAACGATCGGATTTTCCGACCACTTTGTGTGACCGTGTGTATGCAACACAAGTTTCGCCAAAATCCGTCTGAAAAAATCAGACGGATTTTGTGGTCAGAATGTCCGACTGTGTGTACAGGACATTACACTTGGGGGTCTGTTTATAAAACATTCATTACATTAATATCAGAAGCATTTATGCAAACTAAGCAAAATGTCTTAATCATTTTTGTACGAGATAACCGCCTGCTTCTTCAGCTCCATCTAGTGTCCAAAATGTGGTAGCATTTTCTCACTGAGGTGTTTCAGAAAACAGTACCACATTTTGGCCACTAGATGGAGCAGAAAATACAGTCATGAAGAGGAAGTAAACCCTGATGGGTTTTACTTCCTCTTTTGTTTCCTGCAAAGTAAAAGCATAATGGGCTAGTGTGCACCGCATGCTAGCCCATTATGTGGCACTTACCTGCAAACAAAGAAGCATCCATTATCACCCCTCTTCCATCCGGAGCAGCGGACTCCAGCTCTGTGACTGGCCCGAGCCACGTGACATCACTCCCGCGTGACGTCACTCCAGCACTCGCTCGGGCATACACGGCAGGGAGGGCCGTTTCTTCACAGTGTGTGCGCCAATGACAAGGTAAGTATCTCCTAAACGTTTGGGAGATATTTACAGTACATATAGCTAAGCCCTTATTCTAGGCTTACCTATATGTACAAGTTCTAAAAAAGGGTTTACAACCACTTTAATCCCCTACAAAAATGACTATGGCATTTCATTCAGCATGCATGAATGCTTCTGACATTCCTGTAACAGATATTTTATAAATAGACCCCTTAGGCCGCGTACACACGGGCGGACTGTTCGCCCAACTTAGTCCGCTGAACAGTGTTTCAGCGGACAATCCGCTCGTGTGTGGGCTTCAGCGGACTGTTTCAGCGGACAGCCTGACTAACAAAGTCTTACGGAATTTCCGTAAGACAGTCCGTCCAAACTTGGTTTCAGCGGACAGTCCGCTCGTGTGTAGGCTAGTTCGACAGACTAAGTTTGGCGCATGCTCAGAAAGGATTTACACGGCGAAGGTTGCATTGCAGTGTATTGGACGTCGAATTTCTCGTCCCGTCGTACGTGCCGTTCACGTCATCGCGCACGCTTTCAGCGGACTGTCTGCTCATCGTGTGTGGTCAAGTCCGTTCATGCAAATTTTGAACGGACTGTTTGTCAGATTGTCTGACGAACTAAGTTGGGCGAACAGTCCGCCAGTGTGTACGCGGCCTTAGTGTCCTTTGTATTTGTGTCTTTTACTTTTTCATATAATTGTTATATTTTCTCATTGAATTGTTCCAGAAAACATAGGACACTTGGAAGCCTCAGGATAATGACACACTGACACTTGGGGTGCCAGAACAGTTTCACAGTGATACTTGGGGGTCCCAGAACAATGACGCACTGATACTTGGGGGTCCCAGAACAATGACGCACTGATACTTGGGGGTCCCAGAACAATGACACACTGATACTTGTGGTGCCAGAACAATGACACACTGATACTTGTGGTGCCAGAACAATGACACACTGATACTTGTGGTGCCAGAACAATGACACACTGATACTTGTGGTGCCAGAACAATGACACACTGACACTTGGGTTGCCAGAACAGTGTCACAGTGATACTTGGGGGTCCCAGAAAAATGACACACTGATACTTGTGGTGCCAGAACAATGACACACTGATACTTGGTCCCAGAACAATGACACACTGACACTTGGGTTGCCAGAACAGTGTCACAGTGATACTTGGGGATCCAGAACAATGACCCACTGACACTTGGGGTGCCAGAACAGTTTCACAGTGATACTTGGGGGTCCCAGAACAATGACACACTGATAATTGGGAATCCAGAACAAGGACACACTGACACTTGTGGTGCCAGAACAATGACACACTGATACTTGGGGATCCAGAACAATGACACACTGATACTTGGGGATCCAGAACAATGACACACTGATACTTGGGGATCCAGAACAATGACACACTGACACTTGTGGTGCCAGAACAATGACACACTGATACTTGGGGATCCAGAACAATGACACACTGGGGTTGATTTACTAAAGGCAAATAGACTGTGCACTTTTGAAAGTGCAGTTGCATTCTGCAAGGGCAGTTGCTCCAGAGCTTAGTAAATAATGGAGAGCTCTGCTGACTTCCATCATCCAATCACATGCAAGGAAAATTACAAAAACAGCATTTTTGCTTACACGTCATTGGATGATAGAAGTCAGCAGAGCGCTCCATTATTTACTAAGCTCTGGAGCAACTGCCCTTGCAGAGTGCAACTGCACTTTCAAAAGTGCACAGTCTATTTGCCTTTGGTAAATCAACCCCGCTGACTCTTGGGGGTCCCAGAACAATTACCCACTGACATTTGGGGGTCCAGAACAATGTCACACAGTGGCATCTCAGCACCCCCCCACTTACTCCAGCAGGCCCCCGGCGGGCAGGTTGCGTACTCGGGCAGGCAGCGGCGAGCTTTGTCGGGCAGCAGCGGGTTGTGGGCTTCGGAGGCTTGTGGGCTTCGGCCGGCAGCGGCGGCTTCAGTGGGTTGCAGGCTCCGGAAGCAGCGGGCTTCTATGGACGGTGGTTGGGCTCCTCCCTTGCTCTCCTAGGCATCCAATAGTATCTCCTGTTCTTTCAGCCAATTGGGTGATGGGTATGAGACCAGCTTCCCAATTGGTTGGGAGGAAGATCAGTGTTGCAACAGTGAATATTCATCAGCCACTCTTGGCATTGGATCTGACGACAGTACCCAGATCAGCCCAAGGAGGAGGTTGGTCCCCGCTGTTGCTGCCTACTCCGAGATCTCTAATTATAGTGGTGGGGAAGGTGACGATGTGGACGCTCTGAGGAGTGATGAATCCCTGGACTACTGGGTGGGCAGGCTTGACCTCTGGCCAGAGCTTTCCCAATTTGCAATGAAACTGTTGGCTTTCCCCTTGTCCAGTGTCCTGTTCGAAAGGACGTTCAGCGCAGCAGGGGGGATCGTGGCCGATAAGCGCTAGCTCACGATAGTGTTGACTACCTCACATTCATAAAAATGAATGAGGCATGGATCTCAGAGGAATTCAACACATGTGACCAGTAGACCATGTATATCTCTATAAATGATTTATTTAATTGAGCACACAGACCTTTTTTCTACATTTGGCTCACTTCCTTGTACAAAAAAAGCACACCGTATTATATGCCCGTACCATCCTGTTTGAAGAGGTTGAGCGGTGTCATATTTTTGGGGCCCAGCAGTGAGTTGCTGGTATCAGTGCTGCTGTCAGTGCTCTCTATTTCAGTGCTGGTGTCAGTGTTCTCTCTCTATCTCGGTACTGGTGTGGTGTCAGTGCTCTTGATCTCAGTGCTGGTGTGGTCTCAGTGCACTCTATCACGGTGCTGGTGTCAGTGCTCTATATCTCGGTGCTGGTGTCAGTGCTCTATATCACGGTACTGGTGTCAGTGCTCTATATCACGGTGCTGGTGTCAGTGCACTCTATCTCGGTGCTGGTGTCAGTGCTCTATATCACGGTGCTGGTGTCAGTGCTCTCTATCTCGTTGCTGGTGTCAGTGCTCTATATCACGGTGCTGGTGTCAGTGCTCTCTATCTCGGTGCTGGTGTCAGTGCTCTATATCACGGTGCTGGTGTCAGTGCTCTCTATCTCGGTGCTGGTGTCAGTGCTCTATATCACGGTGCTGGTGTCAGTGCACTCTATCACGGTGCTGGTGTCAGTGCACTCTATCACGGTGCTGGTGTCAGTGCTCTATATCACGGTGCTGGTGTCAGTGCTCTATATCACGGTGCTGGTGTCAGTGCTCTCTATCTCGGTGCTGGTGTCAGTGCTCTATATCACGGTGCTGGTGTCAGTGCTCTCTATCTCGGTGCTGGTGTCAGTGCTCTCTATCTTGGTGCTGGTGTGGTTTCAGTGCTCTCTATCTTGGTGCTGGTGTGGTCTCAGTGCTCTCTATCACGGTGCTGGTGTGGTGTCAGTGCTCTCTATCTCGGTGCTGGTGTCAGTGCTCTCTATCTCAGTGCTGGTGTCAGTGCTCTCTATCTCGGTGCTGGTGTCAGTGCTCTCTATCTCGGTGCTGCTGTCAGTGCTCTATATCACGTTGCTGGTGTCAGTGCTCTCTATCTAGTTGCTGGTGTCAGTGCTCTATATCACGGTGCTGGTGTCAGTGCTCTCTATCTCGGTGCTGGTGTCAGTGCTCTATATCACGGTGCTGGTGTCAGTGCTCTCTATCTCGGTGTTGGTGTCAGTGCTCTATATCACGGTGCTGGTGGTGGGACTATGTGTGCACAGCTAGTAAGTATTTTGTGGCTGAAAATATGACCTGTAGGTTTTTAAGGTTCGCCTGCCATTGAAGTCAATGGGGCCCGCCGCAAACTTTGCGGTTCACAAACTTTTGTCCGTGTTTGCGGTTCACGTTCGCGAAACGTCCCATCTCTACGGACTAGGTCCAACGGAATGAATGCATCGGATATTACGATCGTGCATGGGCTCCAGCGGACCTTTTTTTCCCCAAAAGTCCGATGGACCTAGAAATAAAACATGTTTCAAATCTTTCCGACGGAATCGAGTCCAGTCGAAAAATTAATTTGTCTGTATGCTAGTCCGATGGATGAAAACCGACGCTAGGGCAGCTATTGGCTTCTGGCTATGAACCTCCTTATTCTAGTCCAGTCGTACGTCATCACGGTCAAATCCGTCGGACTTTGGTGTGATTGTGTGTGGCCAAGTCCGTTCATTCGTAAAGTCCGTCGGAACTCTGCTGAAAGTCTGTCAGGAAGACCGTCGGACCTATTCCGTTGAAAAGTCTGGTCGTGTGTACACGGCATTCGATTCAAAAAATGTAATTGTTCTTTCAATGTTACTCTAACATACATTAAACAAATGCTCTTTATATCTAAGGCACTAAAGTTGCATATAAAAAAACAAACAAATGGTACCGGGCCATGGCCTCTCTGCAACTGGGCCGCAAGTACAGCTGGCCGCATGAGTAAGCTGAGGAGCCGGTGGGCGGGAGGGTAACATGACTGAACTGGAGGGTGTGCAGCATGACAGAGCTGGTGGGAGGGCAACATGACAGAGCCAGTGTGCATGAAGCATGACAGAGCGGGCAGGTGGGAGGGCAACATGACAGAGCTGGCGGGTGTGCAGCATGACAGAGCCGGCGGGTGGGAGGGCAAAATGACAGTGCCGGCAGGCGGGTGAATGAAAGAACAGAGAGATGACAACATCTCTCACTGCCTGCCCTGCATCCCTGCAGTTGCGCCCTCACCGTGCAGCTGCGGGCAGCAGAGAGATTACATCATCTCTAACTGCCTGCCCTCTCTCTTGGACCCAGCCAATGCATATGTGCTGCATCTGGTGGCAGGTGGCGTGGCAAGTGACAATCTACATCTGGTGGCAGGTGACAAATCCATGCACAATGCAGTGAATGCACAAAACTAAATTCAGCCATAGGGAACTACTAGTACTTAATGTACCAGATGTCTGTAACACTGCAGGAGGACTGAGCACTGCAGCATCCAGTATTCCGTCCGGGAGTCCGGACGTTCGGGGCTCCAAGGGCTGTAAGACACGCCGAGCACCGATGGCTGGGGGTGACGGACAAACAGGGCTGGCTAACGCCCACAGCTCCTCCTTTGTGAAAGCGTCCAACTAGGGAGGGGAGGACGTTTTATTCACCTTTTGCTGTGTTTCTCCAGGAGAGGCAGGGCACCGCACGGTGCGCCGGTATGACATCATCGGCAAGTGATGCAGCGATTCTCTGCATTGATGCAGAATCGCAAACGGCTGCATCGGCTATGTCCGTTTCAGTCCAGGACACTGTATTGTCCCGGGAAATGAAGGTGCCTGGGACCCGGGACAGACGTGCAAAATGTGGGACCGTCCCGTGCAATCCAGGACATGTGGTCACCCTACCTCTGGGTGATGGTTGTACATTGCTGAGATTTTAACAAACTTTGTAGCAGATTCCTAATTCCAAATCAGTGAGCCAATCACACAAGCAGGAAATGTTTTTTTGACGTGTTCTGTATACCAACGATGTAAAGAATGCCTCCAGGCAGAGGTGGAACTACAACCTTCAGGGCCCCAGTGCAAGAAACCATTTCCTCCGAGCCCGGGGCCCTTTCCTCCAAGCCCAGGGACCTTCCCACTGATCCCAGGGCCCTTTCCCCCCATGGCAGGGCCCTTTATAAGCCCCGCTGCACACTGCCATATATAAAGTCACATGACACATCAAAACACATTTATTTCAATGGGTGCCATCTTAATCAATGCAACTCAAGTCACAGTGACAAAAAAAAAAAAGGTTCCTGCGCTACTTTGCTGTGACTTTGGCATACCTTCCAACATTTTGAGATGGGGCTGAGGGACACCTACTAACAAATGTATGTAGGCATGGGACACGCCCCCTGCTACACCACTTTAAAGGAGAATTAACCAAAAAAAGAGGTTAATTAAATCCACAAGGACTTTTTCTTACCACTACTATTCCTTTATATTGGCTTTTACAATTTACAAATGCAGCAATTTAGAAATTGGATGAAAGGTTTAGCACTGGGAAACACTTTTTGAAAGATTAAAAGTGCTTTTTATATATTACTATATGGATCAGACCAAAATGAGGGACAAATGAGGAGGAATGAGGGACAGAGGGACATTGCTCCAAATCAGGGACAGTCCTTTCGAAATCAGGGACAGTTGGGAACTATTACTTTGGTACGATTTGAATGCCATACACTGCAATGTTAAATCACTAAAGTCACTAGGAAGTTGCAAAGAAACCACAAGCAAGGGGAAACGCAAGCAGGTCGCAAGCAAGTCACAGGACTTTGGGGGGGTTGAGGGACTCAGAAGTGTGAATTGAGCCTTTCGGTTTCCACAGTGGAGCCCCCATGGTGCCAGAACGCCAGGGCCCAGTCGCAAGTGTTACCTTTGTGACCCTGGTCGTTCCTCCACTGCCTCCAAATTGCCTTATTGCATTGAATTTTACAGAAAATTTAAGGGGCTGCAGATTAAAAAAGAGAAGGCTTTTTTAAACACAGAAAAAGACAGAGTAGTCCAAGTCTGGCCTTTTTTTTTTTTTTTTTTTTGTTGTTGTTTTTGTTTGATTGTTTTCTATTTTTGTTGTTGTTGTTTTTTTTGCTTGTTTGTTTTCTATTGTTTTTTTTTGTTTTCTACAGTTTTTTTTTTTTTTATTAGATCTGTGTTTATTTATGGAAAGTACAGGCCCGCAATTCGACAGCTTCTCCATAGAAATTACAACAATAACATCATTCAAAAATGCTGACGTGTTTCCGCCTTAGGCCTTCCTCAAAAGCATGCTTTTGAGGAAGGCCGAAACGCGTCAACATTTTTTGGATGATGTTATTGCTGTAATGCGTAAGTAAATATTTTCTATGGAGAAGCTGTCGAGTTGGCGGCCATGGATCTTTTGTGGAGCTTAATTAGCCAGAGCACCGACTACTCTACACACCAACTATATTATATAACAGTAGCATTTGGGTGAGTTTTTCTCTTGTGTGTATATATAACAAAAACATATATTTTTAATATATATATATATATATATATATATATATATATATATATATATATATACATACACACACACACACATATATATATATATAATGTATATATATATATATATATATATATATGTATATATATATATATATATATATATATATATATGTATATATATATATATGTATATATATATATATATATATATATATATATGTATATATATATATATATATATATATATATATATATATATATATATATATATACACATATATATATATATATATATATATACATATATATATATATACACATATATATATATATATATATATATATATATATATATATATATATATATATATGTATATATATATATATATGTATATATATATATATATACGTATATATATATATATATATATATATATATATATATATAATTATTATTATAAATTTTTTTTGCAGTGGAGTTATCCTTTAAAATCTTAAGCTTGTGTTAATCGGGACACATCCACATTTATGAGACAGTCATCCCGAACCTCTCAAGTCATTATGATTATATGCTGATTTATTTAATCCTTTAAAATGTTTGATATAAAATGAAGGCACAATTATACAATTATGGCTTGTGCACATAAAGGTACACATGGTAATTAGGACATAATTAACGAATTAGGATCCAGCACAAAATAAAGGCGGTAATTACACCCTTAACCTAAATGGGAATATAAAGAGTCTTTGCGGTTCTAAGGCACCCGAGATGACTCTTCACAAATTACTAGAGGATGAGGCTCTCCCTTGCCATATGCCTTTCATTTACAGAACATCATGTGAGAAGAGTTTTTCTTTCTATACTCCTCTCGTTTCATCGACTTGAAAGATGTGAACAGGAAATCCCGCGCAACCGTACCGAGAAAATGTCAGATCCAAAAATAACGGCTTTAAACGCTGCGAGAAAATCCCACTTACGAAAAAAAATTGGCCAGGAATTTTGGTAAAAGAATTTTATCTTTAATAAGGCGAAGAATAAATCCCGGCTCCCAAGATATGATTCATATCTTGCTCTTGGGACAATAAATAATGTCTGTTTAGAAGAGCGAGGAAAGGCTTTACGCCTAAGAAAACAACCACCCAACATTGTGCAGGCTTCGGGTTATCTTTTTAAACACTTTTTATAAGGGGGAGTTAAATAAACACCAGTGGATTTTGTGCTAGGATAAGAGGAATTAAGCACAGCAGATGCTCCGAGATAACACAAGCCATTGGGTTGACCACCATAGATCTAGCTGAATGAAATGATATACAGTGCCTTGAAAAATTATTCATACCCCCCTTGAAATTTTCCACATTTTGTCACGTTACAACCAAAAACGGAAAATGTATTTTATTGGGATTTTATGTGATAGACCAACACAAAGTGGTACATAATTGTGAAGTGGAAGGAAAATTATAAATGGTTTTAAATTTTTTCTACAAATAAATATGTGAAAAGTGTGTGATACATTTGTATGGCGCCCCCCGGAGTCAATACTTTGTAGAACCGCCTTTCTCTGCAATTAGTAATTAATAAGTCTTTTTGGGGATGTCTCTACCAGCTTTGCACATCTAAAGAGGGACAATTTTGCCCATTCTTCTTTGCAGAATACCTCAAGCTCTGTCAGATTGGATGGAGAGCGTCTGTGAACAGCAATTTTCAAGTCTTGCCACAGATTCTCAATTGGATTTAGGTCTGGACTTTGACTGGGCCAACACATGAATATGCTTTGATCTAAACCAGGGGTCTCCAAATTTTTCACTTCAGGGGGCCACATTGTGCATTTTTCACATATTCGCGGGCCGAAAAAAAAATAAATCTATTATTTTTTTAATGAATCTGCAGTAGAATAAAATAGAACTTGACAGACTGACGGCAGTAGAGCTTGATGGCGCACCTGTATCCTCCTCCCGCACCTAAAAGCCGTAACCTCATGCACGGGGGCTAAACTTCCAGTGTGCACAGGGCCTTACATATGTGTTACCATCAACACACACACACCTCTATACATTTAATCCTCATCAGACCGTTGGCTATACATTTGTGTCCTTATCAGAGCCCCCCCCGCATATTTGTGTCACCCTTAGCCCCCCTTTCTATATTTGTGTCTCCCTCAGATGGCCCCCCGAATATTTGTGCCCGAAAAAGAACCCCCTGCATATTTGTGTTTCCATCAGAGCCCCCTGACACATTTGTGTCCCCATCAGAGCCCCCCTTCCATATTTGTGTCCCTATCAGAGCCCCTCTGCATATTTTTGGTTCAGTCAGAGCCTCCTGCATATTTGTTTTTCCATCAGAGCCCCCTGACACATTTGTGCCCCTATCGGAGCCCCCTGAACATTTGTGCCCTTATAAGAACCCCCATACACACTGTGTCCCCATCAGACCCCGCCGCATAGTTGTGTCCTCATCAGAGCCCCTCACATATTTATGTCAAAATCTATCCTGCATATTTGTGTCCCCCTTCCATATTTGTGTCCCCAACAGAGAGCCCTGCATAATTGTGTCCCCCTTAGAGCCCCCCCTTCCACATTTATGCCCCCCCATCAGTACCCCCCGCACAATTGGGTCCCCTTTAGAACCCCCCTTCCACATGTATGGTCCCTTTTAGAGGCCTTCTTCTACATTTATGCCCCCATCAGAGGCCCCAGCACAATTGTGTCCCCCTTAGAGCCCCCCTTCCACATTTATGCCCCCATCAGAGACCCCTGCACAATTGTATCTCCCTCAGAGCCCCCCTTCCACATTTATGCCCCCATCAAAGGCCCCAGCATAATTGTGTGCCCCTTAGATCCCCCTGCACAATTGTGTCCCACTTAGAGTCCCTCTTCCATATTTGTGAACCTCAAAGGAAATCCAGCTGCACATTTGTGTCCCCATCACCACCAGCGGTCTGTCAGGGCTGGGCTCCCTTCTCTGAGCTGGCTGTTTAGCTGTCGGCTAATTGCCAGCTCCCATCTCTCCACAAGTGACTCACCTGTTGATGATATCTTGCTCGCCAGTCCTGCCTACTTAAGTCATCCAGCCCAGATGATCTCTACCTTCGCCTTGGTCACATCTCTAGAGATGCTCTCTTGTGTTCATGTTAAAGATTTGCTTGGCTGATATTCCTTGTGGCTCCAGATCCTGCTTGCTGTTCTACTACGCTGTTCTGCAGCTCTCTGGCATTTTGGCTTGTCTGACTATCCATTCTGGTTCCTGAACTCTGGCAATGTTTTGACTACGTTTACTCTGTTTACCTTTTTTTATTATTATTAAACAAGTGTGATTTAGTTGTACTTCTGTCTCAGTCTGATTCATGGTTTCTAACACAGTCACATCTGTGTCCCTCTTACGTCTGTGTCCGGCTTCAGTGTTGTTCTGCTGCACCTCCTGGCTCCCGCCTGGCTGTTACACAGACACGTTGTAAGCAAAAGCATAGCTGTAAAGAACACTGATGCAAACAGAGGGTGGGACCCAGGAATTGGGAGGTGCAGTAGGTCCTAGCAATCAACAACTAGTGAGGCGCCAGGTCGGACAGGCTCCCTCGGGCTGCGGGACCTGAGCTGCATACTATCAGGGGTGATTATGAAGCGCAGTTCCTGCTACCTGACATAGCTTCAGCAGGAACAGACCGTGCAGTGAGTCTGACGACTCAACCTGCGGGCCAGGGAAAACGTCCCAGCAGGCCGAATGTGGCCAGCGGGCCGTACTTTGGAGACCCCTGATTGAAACCATTCCATTTTAGTTCTGGCTGTATGTTTAGGGTCATGGGGTAAAGGGGTATGAATATTTTTCAAGGCACTGTATTATAAATTATATTACCTACTCTGAAAAAAATAAAAAATAAAAAGGCAGGTGAAGAAATGCTGTAAAGCAGAGATATGCAATTAGCGGACCTCCAGCTGCTGCAGAACTACAAATCCCATGAGGCATCGCAAGACTCAAAGGCAGAGGCATGATGGGACTTGTAGTTTTGCAACAGATGGAGGTCCGCTAATTGCAGATCCCTGCTGTAAAGTAAGGCCGCGTACACACGGGCGGACTGTTCACCCAACTTAGTCCGCTGAACAGTGTTTCAGCGGACAATCCGCTCGTGTGTGGGCTTCAGCGGACTGTTTCAGCGGACAGTCTGACGAACAAAGTCTTACGGAATTTCCGTAAGACAGTCCGTCCAAACTTGGTTTCAGCGGACAGTCCGCTCGTGTGTAGGCTAGTTCGACAGACTAAGTTTGGCGCATGCTCAGAAAGGATTTACACGGCGAAGGTTGCATTGCAGTGTATTGGACGTCGAATTTCTCGTCCCGTCGTACGTGCCGTTCACGTCATCGCGCACGCTTTCAGCGGACTGTCTGTTCATCGTGTGTGGTCAAGTCCGTTCATGCAAATTTTGAACGGACTGTTTGTCGGATTGTCTGACGAACTTAGTTGCGCGAACAGTCCGTCCGTGTGTACGCGGCCTAAGAATGCTTTCAAATATATATAATTTATTTATTTATTTGTATTAATTTACAAAATGCAAAATGAGCGAACAGGAGGAAAACCCAAATCAAATTATTATTTGGTGTTACATAGTTGATAATGTTGAATACAGACAACAGTTTAATCTGTGCAGGTGTGTGTGTTTTTGAAAAATAATTTTCCATATCCTCATACATTGTTTTCACTAAGATGCACGTCCAAGAGTCTTTCAAAACTATCCATACTCCCTGCCGAAACCACCGAATGTGGAAGAGAGTTCCACATCCTTACCACCCTGACAGTGAAAAACCCTCTACGCAGCTTAACCACTTCAATACCGGGCACTTATACACCTTCCTGCTCAGACACATTTTCAGCTTTCAGCGCTGTCACATTTTGAATAACACTTGCGCGGTTATGCGATGCTGTACCCAAACAACGTTTTTGGAATTTTTTCCACCCACAAATAGAGCTTTCTTTTGGTGGTATTGGATAACCGCTGGGGTTTTCATTTTTTGCACTACAAATAAAAACAAATACCGAAATTTTTTAAAACGTTTTTCTTCATTTCTGTTACAAAACGTTGTAAATAAGTATGTTTTCTCCTTCACTGATGGGCACTGATGAGGCAGTATTGATTGGCACTGATGAGGTAGCACCTAGACCCCTTTCACACTGGAGTGCTTTTTACACTGGGGCGGTGCGCTTGCAGGACAGGAAAAAAGTCCTGCAAGCAGCATCTTTGGGGTGGTGGAGGAGCAGTGTATACATCGCTCCTCCACCGCCCCTGCCCCTTGAAATGAATGGGCAGTGTTGCTGAAGCGCCTGCAAAGTGATTTGGCAGTGGCGCTTTTAACCCCTTCTGGGGGGTTAAAAGCACCCCGCTAGCGGCGGCAAAGCTTAAACAGCGGTAAAGCCCTCACTAAAACTAGCGGCGCTTTACCACTGGCTCCCCACCCCCCAAGCTTAAAACTAGCCTGATATGCAGCACTGATAGGCAGCACTGATAAGCAGCACTGATTGGCACTCATAGGTGGCACTGGAGGCCATATATAGGCAGCACTGGTGGGCACTGATGAGGCAGTACTGATTGACACTGATGAGGTGGCACTGATAAGCAGTACTGACAGGCACTGATATGTGCCACTTATATGCATCACAGATGGGCCCTGATAGGTGGCACTGGGCACTCATAGGTGGCACTGATAGGTAGAATTTGTAGGCACTGATGGGCGGCACTGATAGATGGCACTGTTTGGCAGCACTGATCACGGGGCACTGTCAGACATCACTGATGGGCACAGTGCCATCCCTATTGAGCACTGATTGGCATAACGGGTGGTCATGGGTGGGAATCCCTGGTGGTCTTGGGTGGGCATCCCTGGTGGTCCTGGGTGGGCATCCTGGGGGAGGGCTTCACTGATAATCAATCAGTGCTGAACCACCCTGTCAGGAGAGCAGCCGATCAACTCTCCTCCCCAGTCAGTGTGGGGGGCAGAAAAGCCAATATTCGGCTCTTCCTGTTTACACTGTGATCAGCTGTGATAAATTTAGCTCTTGTAGTCAAACCTTATCATTGAGGTCCTCCTTCCCCCATATAAATTTAATTCTTTGGACTCTCTCCAGCTCCAGCACATCCTTTCTGAGGGTTGGTGACCAGGACTGGGCGGAATACTCCAGATGCAGCTGAACCAGAGTTTTATAAAGTGGCAGGATTATCGGTTTATCCCTGGTGTAAATTGCCCTTTTAACGCATGCTAATATTATGCCGGCTTTGGTAGCTGCAGCTTGACATTGCATGCTATTGCTCAGTCTGTCTTCTACTAGGTCCCCCAGATCCTTCTCCATCCTGGAATCCAATAGAGGTTCTCCACCAATAAGTAATTAGCGTTTTATATTTTTACCCCCCGAGTGCATTGCCTTACATTTACCAGTGTTAAACTTAATTTGCCATCTAGTAGCCCACTCCATTCATTTATTCAGATCCTCTTGTAAAGTTTCTATATCCTTCTGTGATATTATCGCCCTACATGTTTTTGTGTTGTCCACAAACAATGAGAATGAGCTATTTATCCCATTCTCTATATAATTTATAAATAAGTTAAACAGAATTTGTTCCAGGACAGAGCCTTGGGGTACCCCACTAACCACTCTAGACCAGTGTGAGTACACGTTATTTATCACCACCCTTTTGACTCGTCCACTGCCAGTTTTCTATCCAAGAACAAACCCTATGGTCTATACCCACCAACATGAGTTTGTAGATTAAGTGTTTGTGGGACACTGTATCAAATGCTTTTGAAAAATCCAGATACACCACATCCACCGGCCTACATTTGTCCAGATGGTAGCTCAATTCCTCGTAAAATTTTAATAGGTTGGTTTGGCAAGAGCGAGCTTTAGTAAACACATGATGATTACTGCTAATTATATTGTTATCATCAGCGAATTCTTGGATATGGTCCCTTATCATCCCCTCAAATAGTTTACATACTACCGATGTTAGACTGACAGGCCTGTAGTTTCCAGGAATATATCTCCTTTTTGAATACTGGTACCACATGGGTTTTTTCACCAACCAGCTTGTTCCAATTCTGTCAGTATTCTATCCATAAAGATTAGAAATAGCAGTCTGGCTATAACCTGACTGAGTTCCTTAAGGACTCTTGGATGTAAGCCATCTTGTCCTGGTGATTTATTTATGTAGAGCTTCTCTAATCCTTTCCGGGCTCCGGCCTTTGTTAGCCACACAGGTTGATCCTATGGCGTGTTACTAACCTTAGAGTCGTGGTTGTTATACTCTTGATGTGACTACCCTTTGGCTTTAAACCAACATCAATTCTTAGCCCTTGTACACACGGTTGGACATTCCGACAACAAAATCTGTTGGATTTTGTCGGACGGATTTTGTCCAAAACTGTTGCATACACACAGTCGGACAAAGTTGTCCGAAAATCTGATCGTACTTAATGTGATGACATAATTTCGATAGGACAGGACTACGTTCAGGCTAGTAGCCAATAGCTTTGGTCTGGGAATTTGATCTGAGCATGCGTGGTACTTTGTCCGATTGGAATTCTCTACACCTGATCGAACAAAGTCCGATCGGATCATGTTGTGGGAAATTTTTTTAGCCCAGCTGGAAAACTTGGTCCGTCGGATACTCCGATAGAAACAGTCCGATGAAGCCCACATACTGTCGGATTGTCAGGTCACCTTGAGGCGAGGTGACAGATGCATACCGTAGGGATCAGGAGTGCACCGCAAGGTTGTGGACCCTACGGCTGACTGCTGCGGATGGGGGAATCCCACCGGGGTTAGAGCGTAAGATTCCCTGAGGCGCGGAGTCTAAGAGCCAGCAGGTGTTCACCAGAGCCTCTAGAGGTGAGGATGGACTGGGCTGCAACTGGCTCCAGGTCGCGACCTCCAGGGTCCCCCAGCTCGCACCCACAGTAGGCAACAGGAGGATAGGGATAGTGAGGGATAAAGCCAAGGTCGGGGCCACAAGCAGACAGGAATAGTCAGGGACACGCCAATAGGTCAGGATCACAGGCAAACAGGGATAGTCAAGGACACGCCAAAGTCGGTAACGGAACAACAGAAGAGCACACGACAGGAAGCTAACACAAAAAGGTTGATCAGCAGGGTTGGCCTGCAGTGCACAGGTTAATATAGAGTCCCCTGATAGGAGCTAGGGTGGAGCCATGCCAGAGGATGGATTACAAAAGCAGTCAGGTGAGGGTCAGCTGGTCTCTAGAGATGAACAAATGGAAACAGGTAAGCAGACAACTCTATTGCATAGAAAAACAGGGAAAAAATCGCGCTACCACCTATAATAAAAAAGGATACAAAAAATGTGCACACATCAAATACTGCTGCAGTTCTGCTATATACCAAAAAAATATATACTCGAAAAGATAACCCAAAGGAAAAACCGCGCTGTCCTAAGTGTGAACTTAGGTTATGTGCTTCCCCTACAGGGGAATTTGAACAACTACAAAATTGTGTTGCAATATCAGGAAGTATATTAGTACATAATACCTAAAAAATGTGAAAAAAATTATATAATATAGTGTGAAATATATCACCAACAAAAATACATAACCAATCTATTATAAATGGTGTGAAATAATACCGTCTATACCCTTAATTCAATAAGTGCAAGACAATGACATATCTGTGTATACAATGTATGTACAATGTATGTAAAATAACACCATCTGCACCCTTAACTCAATAAGTGCAAAAAAGTGGCATATTCGTATATACAACAACATAAAAAAGGTGAGATGGCACAAAAAATTAACAAAACAGAAAATTGGATAATAAAGTGTCCAATTATTGAATTATTGAAAAAAAGTCCATAAAAACTCTAAAATCACCACATGTCAAATGTGATATTAAATTCTCAGTCTCCTGTTCGACATCTCAGCATGTATTATAGTGCACCACCACCGGAAGTGAGGATTAGCTCCTTACCAGATGTTCTTAAACAGTACGCTCTGAAAAGTCAAACCAGGCCATATACATCCCTCAAACGTCCATAGGCTCCGCCCATAAGCTAAATCGCAATACAATCAGGCTCCAATATTTGGCAATGACCGGTCCACCATAAAAGGGAGGAGAAAAACGCTCCAAATAGTGTAAAAAACGTTTTATTGAGAATAATAAAAAGAAATAAGAAATGCACTTACAAAGGTACAGCACAATTAGGCGTATCACAGTAGGCAGTGCCAGCTGGTCTGTTCGGAGGCAATGAATAGCGTGTCACACCGCCCGACGCGTTTCGTGCAATGTCACGTCGTCTCGGGGCTCGGGTGACACGCCATTTTTCCTCATTTATATACTGTCCTGTGGCCCAAGCCTCCTCCTTCATGGGCGGCTGCGACATCACTGGCAATCCCAGGGCGGAAGTGACGCAAGAGCGTCACAACGCGCCAGCCAATCCTTATACCACAAAATCCGCTCAGCCTATCACCAGAGCTCCTCACCCCTTCAGGGGTAACAGGCGTAATATTGCAATCCAGAAAGTTATGTTCCCCTTGCCAGAATATCCCTTTAATCCGGATGACTGTAATGCCGCGTACACAGGACCGGACTTTTTGACGGACTTCCCGACAGACTTTCGGCGGAGGTCTGACTGACTTTCCGAATGAGCTGACCTGCATACACACGAACAGACTTCCCAACGGACTTTCAAAATGAACGGACTTGCCCGTCCGTTCATTTTGAACGTGACTCCAGGTACGACGGGACTAGAAAGGGAAGTCAATCTCGCCGCTTTCATTGGCGAGATTGACTCCTTGCGAGCCCGTCGCCTGGTATGGATTTTAGGGGAACCCCCTATGCTGAAAAAACGGCGTGGGGTCCCCCCAAAATCCATACCAGACCCTTATCCGAGCATGCAGCCCGGCGGGTTTAAAAACCTGTGTAGTGTGTTTTTTTATTGACACTTTTCCCCCCAGGTGAATGGGTAGGGGTACGATGTACCCCATACTCATTCACATGGGGTGGGGGGCCGGGATCTGGGAGCCCCCTTATTAATTTCGGATTCCGATAAGCCCCCCGCCCGCAGACCCTGGCAACCAATGGCCAGGGTTGTCGGGAAGAGGCCCTAGCCTCATCAACATGGGGACAAGGTGCTTTGGGGTGAGGGGGCCGCAGGGTGCCCCCCTTCCCCAAAGCACCCACCCCCCATGTTGAGGGCATGCAGCCTGGTATGCAGCCTGGTATCAAGAGGGGGGGTGCTCGCTCGTTGTCACCCCCTTTCCTGACCGGCCGGATAAGGGTCTGGTATGGATTTTGGAGGGGACCCCACTCCGTTCTTTCGGTGTAGGGGGTTCCCCTTGAAATCCATGCCAGACCTAAGGGCCTATACAGTACCCTGTAGTCAACAACCAGCGTGATAGGATCGCGCTGGAAACATTCTAGCGGGCAGGTGCTGTAGCTGCCCTTGCGTCGTATTTGGTCCGTCGGACCAGCAGACAGATGAACGGGCTTCCCTACAGCAACATTAAAGGAGCTGCAGGAATATTTGGCAAGTACTGACTGTGTGGTACATGTGACAACAATCTCATGTATTCTTTATATGCCTGGGCTATGGGGTAGAGTGGTAAGACGGAAGCCTTTACTTATGAAGAAAAACATCCAAGCCTGACTAAATTTTGCATGCATGAAAATGTGGTATGGTCTGATGAAACCAATATTTTGGCGATAATTACTAAAGATATGTTTGGTGCAAAAACAACACTGCCATCACCAAAAGAACACCATACCCACTGTGAAGCATTGTGGTGGCAGCATCATGCTTTTCATGCTTTTTTTTTCAGTGAAATGTTGCCAAAGTAAAAACTTTGAAGTTTGCATACCTAGGGATTAATGGAAACGTTTAGAATCAGCAACATATTGCCAAAGCAAAAACTAAATTGAGCGGCTCATTGAAATTTATTAGTAAAAAAAATTTAAAAACAACCTTTTTTTAACAGGGTTTTTTTAAGGTACATTATGTATTTAGGGTAGTTTCATTCATCTTGTTTAGTTTAATGCCTTTTGTTTTTGTGTGTATTTTGTGTATTTAATGGTTGTTTGTATACTGTCTTATTTGCATTTTGTTTATTTATTTATTTTTTACCACCAGCACTGGTGCCACTTTATGCAATAATAACCCCCAGCATTGGTATCAGTTTCTGCAATGATAACCCCCATCTTTGGTGCAAGTTTATGCAAAAATATCCCTCAGCAATGGTGCCACTTTATTAAAAAATAACCCTCAGCATTGGTACCAGTCTCTGAAATATTAACCCCCAAAATTGGTGCCTCTTTATTAAATAATAACCCACAGTGTTGGTGGCAGTTTATGCAGTAATAACCCCCAGCATTGGTGCCAGTTTCTGTAATAATAACCCCCAGCATTGGTGGCAGTTTCTGCAAGAATAACCCCCCAGCATTGGTGCCAATGTATGCAATAATAATGCCCAGCAATGGTACCAGCTTCTGCAATAATAACATTCAGCATTTGTACCAGTTTATGCAATAATAACTTCCAGCATTGGTGCCACTTTATTCAATAATAACCCACAGCATTGGTGGCAGTTTCTGTAATAATAACCCCCCAGCATTGGTGCCAGTTGCTGCAAGAATAACCCCCCAGCATTGGTGCCAGTTGCTGCAAGAATAACCCCCCAGCATCGGTGCCAGTTTATGCAATAATAATGCCCAGCGTTGGTACCAGCTTCTGCAATAATACCATTCAGCATTGGTACCAGTTTATGCAATAATAAATTCCAGCATTGGTGCCACTTTAATCAATAATAACCCTCAGCAATGGTGCCAGTTTCTGCAATAATAACAACCCCCCTCCCCCGCATTGGTGCCAGTTTCTGCAATAATAAGCCGCAGCATTGATACCACTTTATGCAAAAATAACCCTCAGCATTGGTATCAGTTTCTGCAATGATAACCCCCAGCTTTGGTGAAAGTTTATGCAATAATATCCCTCAGCAATGGTGCCACATTATTCAATAATAACCCTCAGCATTGCATTGGTACCAGTTTCTGAAATAATAGCCCCCAGCATTGGTGCAAGTTTATGCAATACTAACCCCAACATTGGTGTCACTTTATTCAATAATAACCCACAGCATTGGTGGCAGTTTATGCAGTAATAACCCCCAGCATTGGTGCCTGTTTCTGTAATAATAACCCCCAGAATTAGTGCCAGTTTCTGCAAGAATAACCCCCCAGCATTGGTGCAAGTTTATGCAATGATAATGTCCAGCAATGGTACCAGCTTCTGCAGTAATAACATTCAGCATTGGTACCAGTTTATGCAATAATAACTTCCAGAATTAGTGCCACTTTATTCAATAATAACCCTCATCAATGGTGGCAGTTTCTGCAATAATAACATTCAGCATTTGATTGTTTATCAACCATTATATGTTTACATGTGTGTCATTTTCAAATTTTTCACCTTGTTATCACAATATTGAGGATGCAAATTTATTTAGGAGATCAGCTATGTTCAGCACAATTCAATGAGTATTAAGTTATACCTACATACGTCTTATTGAGTCACCGTTTCTCGTCACTTTTTCAGTATTTTTATTTTAATTTTAATTTTACTTCACTACGGTTTTTCGAACAGCGCCAATTTCTACTTCATCTTTCTCTTATTCAGCATTTGTACAAGTTACTGCAATAATTACCCCCAGCATTGGTACAAATCTCTGCAATAATAACTTCCAGCATTGGTGCCACTTTATTGAATAATAACCCCCAGCATTGGTACCAGTTTCTGCAATAATAACACCCAGGATTGGTGACAGTCTATGCAATAATAACCCCCGGCATTGGTACCAGTTTCTGAAATATTTACACCCAGGATTGGTGACAGTTATGCAATAATAACCCCCAGCATTGGCACCAGTTTCTGAAATAATAACACCCAGGATTGGTGACAGTCTATGCAATAATAACCCCCGGCATTGGTACCAGTTTCTGCAATAATAACACCCAGGATTGGCAACAGTCTATGCAATAAAAACCCCCAGCATTGGTACCAGTTTCTGCAATGCTAACACTCAGGATTAGTGACAGTCTATGCAATAATAACCCCCGGCATTGGTACCAGTTTCTGCAATAATAACACCAAGGATTGGGGACAGTCTATGCAATAATAACCCCCGGCATTGGTACCAGTTTCTGAAATATTTACACCCAGGATTGGTGACAGTTATGCAATAATAACCCCCAGCATTGGCACCAGTTTCTGAAATAATAACACCCAGGATTGGTGACAGTCTATGCAATAATAACCCCCGGCATTGGTACCAGTTTCTGCAATAATAACACCCAGGATTGGCAACAGTCTATGCAATAATAACCCCCGGCATTGGTACCAGTTTCTGCAATAATAACACCCAGGATTGGCAACAGTCTATGCAATAAAAACCCCCAGCATTGGTACCAGTTTCTGCAATGCTAACACCCAGGATTAGTGACGGTCTATGCAATAATAACCCCCAGCATTGGTACCAGTTTCTGCAATAATAACACCAAGGATTGGTGACAGTCTATGCAATAATAACCCCCAGCATTGATACAGTTTCTACAATAAAACCCAGTTTACGCAATAATAATGCCTATTGGTGGTCAGTGGTGTTAAGTTATTTAGACCACCCTTCATTGGTAGGCCCATAATCTTGTTCTTGCATTGATGGTCACTAATGAAGCTATTTAGAACACCCCTGCCTGTCAGAGTTCGGTGGCAGTGTAATTTAACCCCTTCATAGTGCAAAATGGGCTTTAGGGTTTAGATATACAGGTAAGTAAATAAAATATGTGAGAGAGACAACTGCACTGGATGTGTCTTCTATCTGTCCCTGACCTGCGCTGTGTGGTCTCCTAGCAGAGAATTTCATGGATCTGATACCAGCATGTGTGGACAGAGAAACTGGACTTAACTTTGCCAGACAACGAATGGAAATGTCCACATCATTAAAACGCATTGTCCTGCGGATCCAGGCAAACAGCCAACCACACGGCTAAAACACTGGATGTGAACTCTCTTACCTGCCAAACTATGTGTGATTCTGTTCAGCCAATGTCTTCACCCCGACATCCCTGCCAGACAGCGCAGCCAGATGGACAGGCGGGTGACCTCCACTTCTTTCCAACACAGAGTAGCTGTAAAGCGAGGTCATTGCCCTGCTTGTTGATTGGATGCTGAAACAGCATCCCCCCCCCCCCCCCAATGGTTCATCACATGGCTCTGTTTGCATCAGCAGAAGGCTCTGTTTACATCATCACATTGTTGTCTCTTCCTCTTCCAGCCCTTTTCTGCAGAAGATTAATATACAGACAAATCCTGATATCTACAATAGCTGTATTGAAAGTTCAGGCAAAAAGCCTGACACATGGGTGCTGCTTTACCTGCCAAATGTATTGTATATCTGTCCATCCAGCCCTGAGAGTTGCACAGCTCGGCATGCCCTGCATCCCCTATTACCCCACATTCTGCACCCCCTGCATTCCCCATTAGCCAAACTCTGCATGCCCTGCATCCCCCATCACTCTACATTTTGCACGCCATTATTTCACACTTTGTGCCCCTATATTACCAATACTCCTTATTCAATACCCTCTGCAACCCCCATTACCCACAGTCTGCATGCCCTGCATCCCCATTACCCCACATTCTGCACCCTCTGAATCACCATTATCCAACATTCTGCACCCCCTGCATCCTGATTACCAAACATTCTGCACTCCCTGTATCCCCATTACCCCACACTCTGCATGCCCTGCATCCCCCATTACCCCACACTCTACATGCCCTGCATCCCCAATTACCCCACATTCTGCCCCCCCCCTGCATTCTCCATTACCCCATATTCTGCACCCCCTGCATCCCCCATTACCCCACATTCTGCACCCACTGCATTCTCAATTGCCCCACATTTTGCACCCCCTGCATTATCCATTACCCCACATTCTTCACTCCCTGCATTCTCCATTACCCCACATTCTGCATCCCCCATTACCCCACATTCTGCACCCCCTGCATTCTCCATTACCCTACATTCTCCATTACCTCACATTCTGCATCCCCCATTACCCCACATTCTGCACCCCCTGCATTCTCCATTACCCTACATTCTGCATCCCCATTACCCCACATTCTGCAGCCCCTGCATCCCCTATTACCCCACATTCTGCACCCTCTGCATTCTCCATTACCCTACATTCTGCATCCCCTATTACCCCACATTCTGCACCCCCTGCATTCTCCATTACCCCACATTCTGCACCCCCTGCATCCCCCATTACCCAACATTCTTCACCCCCTGCATTCTCCATTACCCCACATTCTGCACCCCCTGCATCCCCCATTACCCCACATTCTGCACCCCCTGCATCCCCCATTACCCCATATTCTGCACCCCCTGCATTCTTCATTACCCCACATTCTGCACCCCCTGCATCCCCCATTACCCAACATTCTTCACCCCCTGCATTCTCCATTACCCCACATTCTGCACCCCCTGCATCCCCCATTACCCCACATTCTGCACCCCTGCATTCTCCATTACCCCACATTCTTCACCCCTGCATTCTCCATTACCCCACATTCTTCACCCCCTGCATTCTCCATTACCCCACATTCTGCATCTCCCATTACCCCACATTCTGCACCCCTGCATCCCCCATTACCCCCACATTCTGAACCCCATACATTCTACATTACCCTACATTCTGCACCCCTGCATCCCCCATTACCCCACATTCTGCACCCCCTGCATTCCCCATTACCCCACATTCTGCACCCCCTGCATTCTCCATTACTCCACATTCTGCACCCCCTGCATTCCCCATTAGCCATACTCTGCATGCCCTGCATCCCCTATTACTCCACATTTTGCACACCAATACTCCTTATTCCATACCCTCTGTATTCCCCATTACCCGCATTCTGCACCCCCTGCAACCCTCATTACCCACAGTCTGCATGCCCTGTATCCCCATTACCCCACATTCTGCACCATCTGAATCCCCATTATCCAACATTCTGCAACCCCCGTATCCTGATTACCTAACAATCTGCACTCCCTGCGTCCCTATTACCCCACACTCTGCATACCCTGCATCTCCCATTACCCCACATTCTGCATTCCATGCATCCCCCATTGCCCCACACTCTGCAACCCCTGCATCACCCCACGTTATTCACACCCTGCATCCCCCATTACCCCACATTCTTCACTCCCTGCATCCCCCATTACCCCGCATTCTGCATGCCCTGCATCCACCCATTACCCCACACTCTGCAACCCCTGCATCCCGCATCACCCCACGTTATTCACTCCCTGCATCCCCCATTACCCCACATTCTTCACTCCCTGCATCCCCCATTACCCCACACTCTGCACCTCCTGTATCCCCCTTTACCCCACACTCTGCATCCCCCCACATTCTGCACCCCTTGCATTCTCCATTACCCCACACTCTGCATCCCCCCACATTCTGCACCCCTTGCATTCTCCATTACCCCACACTCTGCACCCCCCTGCATCTGCACCTTTTTGGCCAATGATTTTTTGATGACCTTTCCGTGCTTTTTGTCACATTACAATCATGGCAGAATCGCATCGCGTTTGGGGTGCCAATAAGAATGAATCGTGTTTTGTCGTGAATTTAGCAAGATTTGGAAGCGTGGTGTGAATGTAGCCTTATGATTCCATTTGTTTAAAAACTCTCTCAAGTTTTCTTTAGAATTGTCACATTGTATCTCTTGTTGCAGACGCATGTATTCCCAATGTTCCTCAGCTCCATCTAGTGGCCATAGTGCAGTATTTTGCTACTGTCTATACTCTATAATGAAAGAACATACAATAAAAAAAATAATAATAATTTGCCTAAAGAAAATTCAAACTGCATTTTTGAAAAAGGGGATTTTGTTCCAAGACCTGCTTGAGAGAGTGAGAGCAAATTATTCTCTCTGAATATCTGATCCACTAACTGTATATTGCTCTATTGATCCATAGTGATTGAATTATATGGTGCCTTCGGTGAGCTTTGAGAAAACAAAGGGTAAAAACAAGTCTTCGAAATGTGGAATACAGAGACAGCGGACAAGTGTGCCAAAAACCATCAGAAATATGTAGGTAAAAGTTCTCACAGACAGCGGTTTATGTAACCGTCTATTGTTCTCCTCTCGCTGCCATCGCAGGCGTCCGTCAGGATGGAACCGGGTGTGTCCCTGAATCTGCGTAAGGCGAGTCACGAGTCCGTCCGTCCCAAGACACAAGCCGGGCAGCTGTTATGGTAACACGTCACTAAGGACGAGGCGAGGGAATTACACAAAATGTATTTTGATACAAAATGTTCAAATTCATTGTTGGAGAGATTTTGCTACATTTGAAAATTTCAGGTTCACTCGTTGACGGCTTGTGTAAAATTTGTTTGATTAAAATGTGGACTTTTTTCTTTTTTTTTTCTTTTAGAAGTGTGTGTGGTTCTCAACCATGGGTCTTGGCCCCCTGCTGGGTTGCAGACTCCCTTCTCCCAGGTCTCCAGTCATCTGGAGAACCCATAACTTCACATAGTTGCTTCCAGCTCTTGTAGTTCCCCCAAACCTCCCATAGTGGCCCACATTGCCCCAGGCCGCCTGAGAGCCCTGGGCCTTCACTGTGCTGCCAAGCACCCCCCTGCCCAGCCTGCTGCAGAGCCACCAGTCTTCCATAGTGTCTCCAACCTCCAACAGTGTCCTACAATGCTACCCCAACCTCCCAATGTGCCACCCAGCCTCCCACAGCCACAGTGTCCCCCAGCCTGCTGCAGATCCTCCAGCTCTCCATAGTGCCCCCAACATTCAACAGTGTCCCACAGTTTTCCCACAATGCTGCCATGACTCTCACATGATCCCTAGCCTGCTGCAGAGCCTCCCTGCCAGCCCTCCGTAGTGCCCTCAACCTCCAATAGTATCTGACAATGCTTACCCAACCTCTCACAGTGCCATTCAGCCTCCCACAGTGCCTCCCAGCTAGCTGCAGAGCCTCCCACTCTCCAGAGAGCCCCCAACCTCCAACAGTGTCCTACAATGCTCACCTAACCTCCCACAGTGCCACCCAGCCTCCCATGGTGCCCTCCCAGCCTGCTGTAAAGCCTCCAGCCCTTCTTAGTGCCCCCAACCTCCAACAGTGTCCCACAATGTCCACCCCCAAACTTCCACAGGGCCACCCAGCCTCCCACAGCTACAGTGCCCCCCAGTCTGCCGCAGAACCTCCAGCCCTCCATAGTGCCCCCAACATTAAACAGTGTCCCACAGTTTTTCCACAATGCTGCCATGCCTCTCACATGGTCCCTAGCCTGCTGCAGAGCCTCCCCGCTAGCACTCCATAGTGCCCTCAACCTCCAATAGTGTCTGACAATGCTTACCCAACCTCTCACAGTGCCGTTCAGCCTCCCACAGTGCCTCCCACTCTCCAGAGAGCCCCCAACCTCCAACAGTGTCCTACAATGCTCACCTAACCTCCCACAGTGCCACCCATCCTCCCATGGTGCCCTCCCAGCCCGCTGTAAAGCCTCCAGCCCTTCATAGTGCCCCCAACCTCCAACAGTGTCCCACAATGCCTACCCCCAAACTCCCACAGCACCACCCAGCCTCCCACAGCTTCAGTGGCCTCCAGTCTGCTGCAGAACCTCCAGCCCTCCTTAGTGCCCTCAAACTCCAACAGTGTTCCACAATGCTCCCACAGTGCTTTCAAGCCTCCCAAAGTGCCCCCATACCCCCAGCCTGCTGCAGAGACTCCAGCCTTCCATTGTGCCCTTAACCTCCAATACTGTCCCACAATGCTCACTCAACCTCTCACAGTGCCTCCCAGCCTTCTGCAGAGCCTCCAGCCCTCCAACATTAGTGCACAATGCAACCCCAAAACTCCCACAGTGCCCCCCCCCCAGCCTCCAACATTAGTGCACAATGCAACCCCAAAACTCCCACAGTGGCCCCCCCCCCCAGCCTTCCATAGAATCTCCAGCCCACCATAGTGCCTCACAACTTCCAACAGTGTCCCACAATGATCCCCCAACTCCCAGCCCCCTAGCCTCCCACAGCACAGTGCCAGTGCCCCCCCCCCCAGCCTTCTGCAGAGCATCCAAACCCTCCATAGTGCCCCCAACCTCCAACAGTTTCTCACAATGCCACCCAGCTTCCCACAGTATCCCCTATTCTGCTGAAAAGCTTCCAGCCCTCCATAGTGCCCCCAAACATCAACAATGTTCTACTGTTTCCCTGAACCTCCCACAGTCTCCCCCCCCCCCCATAGCCCCCTCCAGAAAGCTCAACCGGCTACAGGGCCACCAAGCATGCTGCAGAGTCCCCTAACCCACTCCATAACCCCCATCTCCCCCACCCAGCCCAATCCAGACCTTTCCAGCTTTTCAATACATATATGTTATTTCGATACTTGTATTGTGTCAGTATATACTGAATATAAATAAATAAATATATATAAAATGTATTTATTTATATATTTGTTCATCCGCAGACACCCGCTATCCCATAGGGATGCATGTATGTCCGTATTTCCTCCGCAAACGGATGGATGAAATACGGACATAATGTCCGCATGTGTGAAAGGGGCCTAAGTAGTTGGAGAATATCACAAAGTAGTTGGAGAATATCACAATTATGTCCCAATCATAACCGAGCAAGGCTCTCACGTGTCATTTTGCCCAATTTTGTAGCACATTTTTGGCGCAGCACCATTCACTTGAATTGCCTGGGACATTCCCGCATTTAGCAGGTCTGTCCCGGGCCCCGGGCACCTTCATTCCGGGGACAATACGGTGTCCTGGAATGAAATAGACAGAGTGAGCAAACCCCACTATAGCGCTGGCACTCGCTCTGCCTACAGCTCCATCTGCCTCCAGCTGAGACCACCCCCCTGCCTGAGCACAGCCAAGGTCTGTACTGGGGGGGGTCTGTACTGAGGGGGGGTCTGTACTAAGGGGGGTCTTTACTTAGCGGGGTGGTCTGTACTGAGGGGGAGTTCTGCACTAAGGGGTGGTCTGTACTTAGCAGGGGGGTCTGTACTAGGGTGCAATTAGCAGGTCTGTCCCGGGTCCCGGGGACCTTCATTCCGGGACAATATAGTTTCCCAGAATGAAATTGACAGAGCGAGCAAACTCCGCTCCAGCCCGCCTGAGCCAAGGGCAGGTGAGACGGCCCCCTGCCTGAGAGTAAGGGGGTCTGTACTTAGCGGGGGTTCTGTACTGAGGGGGGTCTTTACTTAGCGGGGGGGCCTGTATTGAGGGGGTCTTTACTTAGCGAGGGGTCTGTACTGAGGGGGGTCTGTACTTAGCAGGAGGGGTCTGTACTGAGAGGGGTCTGTACTTAGCGCGGGGGTTTGTACTGAGGGAGGTCTGTACTTAGCAGGGGGGGGGTCTGTACTCAGGGGGGTCTGTACTTAGCGGGAGGGGTCTGTACTTACTGAGGGGGGTCTATACTTATTGGGGGGTCTATACATATTGGGGGAGTCTGTACTGAGGGAGGGGGTCTATACTGAGGGAGGGGGTCTGTATTTAATGGAAGGGTCTGTACTTATTGGGGAAGAGGGTCTGCACTGAGGGAGGGGGATCTATACTGAGGGAGGGGGGTCTGTACTGAGGGGGGTCTGTGCTGAGGGGGGTCTGTACTGAGGGGGGTCTGTACTGAGGGAGGGGGGTCTGTACTGAGGGAGGGGGATCTATACTAAGGGAGGGGGGTCTGTACTGAGGGAGGGGGATCTATACTAAGGGAGGGGGGTCTGTACTGAGGGGGGGGGGTCTGTACTGAGGGAGGGGGATTTATACTTAATGTAAAATAATATTATCATGTTTTGTTTGTTTTGTTTTTTTGGGCAAGTTACCACAACACCATTAACCCGTAGTTTTTAAGAGCAAACATACAACTATGTTGGTGTCCCTTGTCAATTTTACATGAAAAGTGCGAAATGAAAAGCACAGAATGAAAAGCACGAATCAACACTTGCCAAACTTCTACTAACACAAAATTAGCAGAAGGAGCCCAAAGGGTGGCGCTAAGGAGCTGAAAAACCACATAGTACGTCACTACGTTCGTGTTTGTAGGTCAACAATTCCTTGCCCTTAGCATGCAAGCCAAGTTTGGGCCTTCAGACAAAAGTCCAAGTTTTGTTGGCCAACAATCCGATCGTGTGTATGACGAGGCTTTACTTTATACTCAGATCAGGAACATTTCTCTGCCACATACCTAATCCTACTTTCTACAATTGGTATATTCGTTGCAATCTCAATAGTTATGTAATGATTGATGTCATTATCTTGCATGAATGCACCGTATTTCTCCCTCCTTTTGAAGCTATAAGACATTCTCATGTCCCCTGTGATGTTCTTAGTATGCATGGATACAAAGTACCTTTTTAATTGATTTCACCTCAGTGATATTCTTTACTGTATTTTTGTATTAAAACCCAATAAAAACATTTTTGGCAAAGAAAAAAATCCATAAAACAATGTTGGTCATGGGGAGTCATTGTTTGGCACAAATATAGATCCGGAATAGGTGAAGGAGCTTCTGTAACCCAAAGCACCTTAAACCTTGAAATCCACCAAAAACCACCTACATTCTGGCGATTCCGTTGGCGCCAAAACATTTAGGTAAGATGGCATAATTTCCTGAAAATCTCCCAAAATCTCCTGGTGTTTTCATCAAAGTTTTGGGAAAATTAAAATTCCTAATTCCCATATCCAGACATCCCATCTCTGTGAAAAACCTTATGCCGCGCGTACACACGACCGGACTTTTCGACAGCAAAGGTCCAACGGAACGAATCCGTCTGACAATTTGATCGTGTGTGGGGCTCCATCGGACCTTTGCTGTCCAAAAATCTGACGGACTTTAGAATTTTTTTTTTGCCGGAACTCCGCCGGATCCAGTTCCTATTGAGAAATCTGCTCGTGTGTATGCTAGTCTGACGGACGAAAACCGACGCAAGGGCAGCTATTGGCTACTGGCTATGAACTTCCTTATTCTAGTCCGGTCGTACGTCATCACGTTCAAATCCGTCGGACTTTGGTGTGATTGTGTGTGTCCAAGTCCGTTCATTCGGAAAGTCCGTCGGAACTCCGCCGAAAGTCCGTCAAAGTCCGGTCGTGTGTACGCGACATTAGCGACAAGTTACCTTGACTCAGACTTACCGACGCTTCCAGAAAGCACATGTGAGGACAGTGTGTTGTCTATGATAGTTGGCGCCACACGGTGGCCAAAACCAATATTTTCTGCTTTAAATCATTAAAAAACATTCGACTGGCACAGAAAATAGCCTAATAATATTTCCCCCCCCCCCCCCTTTTTGCAGAAAATAAATGTAAATGCACTTTCACTGGGTAAATTTCTATTTTTTTTTTTATTAAACACCATTTTATTTTTAAAGCAAATATTTGTTTTTTTAAACCACTGTCCTCCCTTTGGAATAGAGAGACGATCTTTCAATGGGGCCCCCCAGTTTGCTCCTCAGAGAGTACCGCTAGTGTGAACGAGTCAATACAGAAGCAGGAACTCTGGGGGAGCCCCATGCAAAAAGATTACAGTAATGGCACGCTTGTTGCCCCGATCCGAGAACGCTGTGCAGTAAGGGGTTAATAGCCCTTTTGCATTTCCCTGTATGAGTGTGTCCCGCTGCATTAAAAAGTGAACCTTTATTAGGAGGACACCTGGTTAGGGGCCCGTTGCACCCTCTGATGTGGGTTGATAAGTGGCCCTTGAGACCAGAGAAAAGCAGATCACAGATTGGCCTCTTCCACAGTATACACTATATTGTCAAAAGTATTGGGACACCTGCCTTTACATGCACATGATGTTTAATGACATCCCAGTCTTAATCCATAGGGTTCAATATGGAGTTGGCCCACCCTTTGCAGCTATAACAGCTTCAACTCTTCTGGAAAGACCGTCCACAAGGTTTAGGAGTGTGTCTATGGGAATGTTTGACGATTCTTCCAGAAGCGCATTTGTGAGGTCAGGCACTGATGTTGGACAAGAAGGCCTGGCTTGCAGTCTCCACTCTAATGCCGCGTACACATGATCGGACTTTCCGGCAGACTTGGTCCGGCGGACAATTCGATCGTGTGTGGGCTCCAGTGGACTTTTTTTCCCCAAAAGTCAGACGGATCTAGAAATAAAACATGTTTCAAATCTATCCGACGGACTCAAGTCCGACGGACTAAAAATCGGGAAAACCGTTCGTCTGTGTGCTGGTCCGACGGACCAAATACGACGCAAGGGCAGCTATTGGCTACTGGCTATTGAACTTCCTTGTTTAGTCCCGTTTACGTCATCACATTAAAAACGAACGGACTTTCGAACGGACTTAGCCCTTGTACACACGGTCGGAGATTCCGACAACCAAATCCGTCTGAGTAATTCTGACGGATTAATTCCGGGAAAGAGGTCCGGAAGTGATGTTGCATACAGGCGGTCGGACTAAGTTGTCGGAAAATCCGATTGTACATAACGTGATGCAGTTATTTCGTTGCGACGGGACTACGTTCAGGCTAGTAGTCAATAGCTTTGGTGTAGGAATTTGATCTGAGCATGCGTGGCACCTTGTCCGTCGGAGTAGGCTACACATGATCGGAGTATGTCCGATAGGAGCATTTTGTCGGAAAATTTTACTGGCAAGTTGGAAAACTTGGTCCGTCGCATACTCCGACAGAGACAGTCCGATGCAGACCACACACAGTCGGAATATCCGACAAAACGGTCTGATAGGACACATTCCGTCGGAATCTCCGACCGTGTGTACAAGGGCTAAGTCCAGTCGTGCGTGGCCAAGTCCGCTTCGTTCAGAAAGTCCATCGGACCTCTGCTGAAAGTCCGTCAGGAAGACCTTCGGACCTAGTCCGTCAAAGTCCGGTCGTGTGTACGCAGCATAATTCATCGCAAAGGTGCTTTATGGGGTTAAGGTCAGTCAAGGTTCTCCACCCCAAACTCGATCATCTATGTCTTTATGGACCTTGCTTTGTGCACTGGTTCAAATCATTTGGTGGAGGGGGGATTATGGTGTGAGTTTTTTTTTCAGGGGTTGGGTTTGGCCCCTTAGTTCCAGTGAAGGGAACTCTTAAGGCGTCGGCATACCAAGACATTTTGGACAACTTCATGCTCCCAACTTTGTGGGAACAGTTTGGGGATGGCCCCTTCCTGTTCCAACATGACTGCCCACCAGTGCACTAAGCATGCTTACTCCCCTTCCACATCGGAAAAGATGTCCAGCAGTGCCATCAGCACCGAACTGGAAGAAACCAGTGGGACCCAGGTACACCTATCTACTGTGCGGAGAAGTCTGGCCAGAAGAGGTCTTCATGGAAGAAGTGCAGTCAAAAAACCAAACCTCTGACGTGGAAACAAGGCTAAGCGACTCAACTATGTAGGAAAACATGGGAACTGCGTTGCAGAAAAATGGCAGCAGGTTTTTTTGGACTGATGGGTCAAATTGTGAACTATTTGGCTGTAGCAGGAGGCAGTTTGTTGGTGAAGGGCTGGAGAACGGTACAATAATAAGTGTCTGCAGGCAACTGTGAAGCATGGTGGAGGCTCCTTGCAAGTTTGGAGCTGCATTTCTGAAAATGGAATTGGAGGTATCAATGGTGTCCTTAAAGTGGTTGTAAACCCTTACAAACCACTTTGACCTACAGGTAAGCCTAGATCGAGGCTTACCTGTAGGTCCAAGAAATATCTCCTAAACCTATACAGTTTAGGAGATATTTGCCCGAAGACAGGCACCGCTGTCTACGGCGCACTGAGCGCGGCATTTCCAACAACGGAGTGTCGGCTCCCGTGCGCATGTGGGGGAGTGACGTCATCGCGGCTCCGCCGAATGACAGCGGCGGAGCTGCGAGACCCCACCGAAAAGATGGATGCGCCGGACTACATGGGACAGCGGGGACTTCGCTGGCTCCTGTGTCAGGTAAGTGACACATAATGGGCTACTATGCGATGCATAGTAGTCCATTATGCTTTGCCTTTGCAGGGAATGAAAGAGGAAGTAAACTCATCAGGGTTTACTTCCTCTTTAATGCTAAAAAAATACAGGCAGATGCTTATCCATCATGTCATACCATCAGCGAGGCGTGTGATTGACCCCAAATTTATTCTGCAACAGGACAACCAACCCAAAAATGCATCCAATGTCATTAAGAACTATCTTCAGTGTAAAGAAGAACAAGGAGTCCTGGAAGTGATGGTTTGGCCCCCACAGAGCCCTGATCTCACCATCATGGAGTGTGTCTGGGGTGACATGAAGAGACAGAAGGATTTGAGGCAGCCGACATCCACAGAAGATTTGTGCTTAGGTGTTTGGAACAACCTACCCGCCGAGTTCCTTCAAACACTGTGTGTGAGTCCACCAAGAAGAATTCAAGGCCAAGGGCGGCCACGGCAAAATATCGATTGGATTTCTCTTCATTTACTTCCCATTTTGTTACTTGTTAAAAATAAACGATTAACACTTCTGTTTCTCGAAAGCCTTCTCCATTGACAGCAGTTATGAGGACGGCAAGAGGTCTATCACAAAATATAACAGCTGCCAATATGACGGGTTCCTAAAGGCAGCTTAATTAATAAGACATCCCTCATTACGACTTCTAATTTTATTGTAACTTTTTATATGAATCGTTCACAGAAGTCGGTATAAAATCTTGGCAAGATGAACCTTGTTGGCGGTCTTTCAAAGAACGTGATTGTAGATGTGCAGTGTGGATCTGTCATTAAATTCACACTTCTAATGAGTCAGTCAGGAAGATGTCACGTTACTGAATTACTGTATTATTTTCAGTTAAAAAAAAAAAAGTTTCTTCTTTCTTTTGCAACTTTCTCAACTTAAAAAGGGAGCTGCAGTCACATGAACTGTAATAAAAACATCTTTGCCATTCTGAAGCTTTCCTCCAACCACTCTGCATATTATTTTATATATACAGTGGGACCTTCGATTACGAGCGTAATCCGTTCCAGGAGAATGCTTGTAATCCAAAGCACTCGCATATCAAAGCGAGTTTCCCTATAGAAGTCAATGGAAACGAAGATAATTTGTACCGTATTGACTTCTACCCTGTTTCCTCCCCCCCCCCCCAAAATAAGACCTAGCGTGATTGTCGGTGATGGCTGCAATATAAGCCCTACCCCCAAATAAACCCTAGTTAAAGCGGGAGTAAACCCGCAGATGTTTTTTTTTTCTACCTGCAAAGGAAAAGGCATAATGAGCTAGTATGCACCGCATACTAGCTCATTATGAAATACTTACCTTAGAATGAGGCCCCCGACTTCTGATCCACGCGAAGGAGCTGACATGCTCCCTCTGCGTTTCTTCCGGGTATCGCGGCTCCGGCACTGTGAGTGGCCGGAGCCGCGATATCGTCACTCCCGCGCATGCGCGTGGGAGATTTCTTCCCGGCAGCGTCCGTAGTCTGCCGGGCTTTCAGCCGGGAATCCACTGTGCGCATGCGCTGCTGCAGTCAGCGGCGCATTGCGAGGGGAATATCTCCTAAACCGTACAGGTTTAGGAGATATTTTTTTTACCTACAGGTAAGCCTTATTATAGGCTTTCCTGTAGGTAAAAGTCCCAAAAACGGCTATACAACCACTTTAAAGTCCTTGTAGGTCTTATTTTCAGGGTAGGGCTTATTTTCGGGGAAACAGGGTATTACATGCAATTCCGCATGTGGCCAGAGGTGGGGGGTGGGGCGCCGGAGAGCATCGGTAATACTCGGGGACAGCTCGGCTGAACTTGAAAAGCCTCGGAAATGCTTGGAAACACTCGGGAAAGGAGTATTTCCGAACGGCTCCGAACCGTTCCGAGTGTCCCCGTCGCTCCCCTCTAGGGATGAGCTTCGTGTTCGAGTCGAACGTACGTTCGACTCGAACATTGGCTGTTCATCCGTTCGGCGAAGTCCGAACATTTTGGTCCGTTCGCGCCAAATTCGTGTGGCGCTCACGGCCCACAATGCACTGCGATGGCGCAGTGCATTGCTGGCTCATGATTGGCCAAGCATGCACTGTGACCCCGCATGCTTGGCCAATCGCAGCTCCAGCAGCGAGGAGAGCCATGATTGGCCACAAGCAGTATATACCCCTTTATCTCTGGTGTTCTCTGGTTATTGTCTGCGTGCCCTGACCGCAGTATACACCGCTATATTCACCTCACCTATATAGCTAGTGATCTATCTTTTATAATAGAGCTTGCAGTCAGTAGTCTGCGTGCTCTGTACCCAGTACATACCGCTATATCCACCTACATAGCTGTTCTCTATTTGAGCCCACTTGCCATCTGCAGGAGTTATTGGAAGTTGTGTGTGCCTCCAGCACAGCACAGTATACATCTGTATATACCCCTTTATCTCTGGTGTTCTATAATAAAGGCATCTGCAGGAGTTAGTGGGTGTTGTGTGCCTCTAGCACAATATAAACTACCCAACTGCTTTTTTACCCAACTCCCTTCAGGCCATTACCATGTCTGGAAGGCCAGCAAGGAGAGGCAGACAGGCGCGAGCCGATAAAAGAGGGCAAGCAGGCTCTGTGTCTAGAGACAACAGTGCTGGTCGTGGAAGCGGGGCATTGTCATCAGCACGTGGCCATGGGACACGCTTGTCCTTCTTTTCGGCAGCTGGACATGTTGAACCGCAACATGCCAATGACTTGGTAGAGTGGATGACCAAGCCCTCTTCATCCTCCTCATCCTCTCTCACCCAGTCTCAGGGTACTAGCAAAGCAGCTGCCAACGCATCGTCTTCCCTCGTCTCAATGTCATCATCAGTGACTCCTTCCCTAGACCCACCATGTCCTCCTGAGGAGTCTCCTGAACTCTTTGAGCACAGTGTTGGGTACATGCTCCAGGAGGATGCCCAGTGTTTTGTGGGCTCTGATGATGACACTCAGCTAGAGAAAGGCAGTAGCGTGAGCGCAGAGAGAGGGGATGCTCAAGAAGGACAGCAATCTGGCAGTCATGTTCCACAAGCTGCAGCATACTGCCAGGTTTGCTACAGCGATGAAGAGGGAGGGGATGATGAGGGCACTGACTCCACGTGGCTGCCTGGAAGGAGAGAGGAGGAGGAGGAGGAGGAGGAGGCACATGTCCAACGAGGCAGGATGCCCTCCGGGGGCCAGCTTAGGGGCCAGCTTAGGGGCAGCACAGCGACTGAATCACACCGCAGAGCTCCGCCTGTGCAGAGCGCTGCCTCTGCGCGTTATTCTAAAAGTTCTTTGGTGTGGGCCTTTTTTGAGACGAGTGCATCAGATCGCACCGCTGCTATTTGCAACATATGTCTCAAGCGTATCTCACGTGGCCAAAACATCAGCCGCTTGGGCACCACATGCTTGACCAGACATATGTTGACCTGCCATGCAGCTCGTTGGCAAGCGTACCTCAAAGACCCACACCAAAGAACAAAGTGGACCTCTCCTTGCTCCTCATCAGCTGGCATCTCCAACCCCACTAGACCTTCAGTCCTCTCTGAAACCTGCTCTGAGAGGAATGAAGGTGTAGAATTAGGTGTGTCACAGCCAAGTGCTTCCGGGAACTCTGCTAGCGGTACACCCAAGTCCGATTATAGCAGGCAAATGTCCCTGCCCCAGCTGCTGGACCGTAGAAAGAAGTTCACTCCCAGCCATCCACATGCCCAGCGGTTGAATGCTAGCTTGGCTAAATTGCTAGCACTTCAACTGCTGCCTTTTCAGTTGGTAGACTCGGCCCCCTTCCGTGAGTTTGTACAATGTACGGTTCCTCAGTGACAGGTCCCCAAACGCCACTTTTTCTCACGGAAGGCGATTCCGGCTCTCTACCGGCATGTGGAAGGCAATGTCCTTGCATCGCTGGACAGGGCGGTCAGCGGTAAGGTGCATATTACCACTGACTCATGGTCCAGCAGGCATGGACAGGGACGTTACCTGTCTTTCACGGCCCATTGGGTCACTCTTCTGGCAGCTGGGAAGGATGCAGGACAAGGTGCAGTAGTGTTGGAGGTTGTTCCGCCACCACGCCTCCAAAATGCTACTATTGGTTGTGACACACCTCTCTCCTCCACCCCCTCCTCTTCTTCTTCCTCCATGGCCTCTTCCAGTGCTCTGTCCTCAGAACCAGCGGTGTTCCGTAGGCATTCCAGGGGCTACGCAAGTACGCAGGCAAAACTATGCCATGCCGTGCTTGCGCTGGTTTGTTTGGGGGACAGGAGCCACACTGGGGCGGATGTTTTGTCAGCTCTGCAGGGGCAGGCCGAGAGGTGGTTGACGCCACGCCAGCTTAAGCCAGGAATGGTGGTTTGCGACAATGGCACCAACCTCCTCTCCGCCCTCCGACAGGGACAACTGACCCATGTGCCCTGTGTAGCTCACGTCCTTAACCTGGTGGTGCAGCGGTTCTTGGGCAGGTACCCCGGCTTACAGGATGTCCTGAAGCAGGCCAGGAAAGTCTGTGTGCATTTCCGCCGATCATTTAATGCCTGTGCTCGGCTGGCTGAGCTCCAAAAGGAGTTGAACCTGCCCAAGAACCGCCTTATATGTGACATGCCCACCAGATAGAACTCAACATTGGCCATGCTGCAACGGCTGCACACGCAGCAGAGGGCCATCAATGAGTACCTGTGCGACTACGGCACCAGGACAGGGTCAGGGGAGCTCGGTTTTTTCTCACCACGCCAGTGGGGCATGATCAGGGATGCATGCACTGTCCTGTCACCGTTTGAGGAGGCCACAAGGATGGTGAGCAGTGACAGTGCATGCATCAGTGACACTGTACCTCTTGTCCACCTCTTGGAGCATACGCTGCGTGGAATAATGGACAGGGCACTTGAGGCAGAACAGAAGCAGGAAGAGGAGGACTTCCTTGCCTCTCAAGGCCCCCTTTATCCAGACAGTGTTCCTGCTGTGGCACCCATCACACAGGAAGAGGATGAGGAGGAGGAAGAGGAGGAGGAGGATGATTGTGTCAGCATGGAGGTGGAGGCTGGCACTCAGCATCAGCATCAGCAGCAGCAGCAGCAGTCTTGTAGGGATGATTTACAGTCCCAAGAAACACGTGGACTTGTACGTGGCTGGGAGGAGGTAGCTGCGGATCATGTTGTCCTTAGTGACCCAGAGGACTCTGGACCGAATGCCTCAGCTAACCTACGCTGCATGGCCTCCCTGATCCTGCAAAGCCTGCGGAAGGATCCTTGTATTCTTCGGATCAAGGAGAGGGACCATTACTGGCTGGCCACTCTCCTTGATCCACGGTACAAGGGTAAGGTTGCCAACCTTATCTTGCCATCGCAGAGGGAGCAGAGGATGAGACATCTCCGGGAGGCCTTGCAGAAAGGTCTGTGCAACGCGTTCCCAGAGACTGGGAGGTTACAAACTCCTGGTCCTGGACAACGTGTTGCTGAGGCATCGGTCAGAAGGAGCGGTGGAGAAAGTGGCCGTCTGACTGATGCTTTCAGACAATTTTTTAGTCCGCAGCCCCAAGGTATGATCGGTTCCAGCACCCATCGCCAGCGTCTGATTTACATGGTGCAGGAATACCTAGGGGCAAGGTCAGACTTGGACACCTTTCCCACCGAAAATCCTCTGGCTTACTGGGTCTTGAGGATGGATCACTGGCCAGAGCTTGCACAGTATGCAATTGAGCTACTGGCCTGTCCTGCATCCAGCGTTCTTTCGGAACGCACCTTCAGTGCTGCTGGTGGCTTTGTTACCGATCACAGGGTGCGCCTGTCCACCGAATCAGTTGATCGACTGACCTTCATCAAGATGAATCAGTCTTGGATTACCCACAGCTACCAAGCACCTGAAGCTGATGTAACAGAATATTTTTTTTTGAAATATCACATCCCTTCAAGACTGCCTATGCTGATGCTGAGTGACTGTCCTGTTATGTTGATTGTCTATCCTCTTCCTCCTCTGCTGATATGTTGGAAGAACATTTCTGGTTCTGGTTGATGCCATCAGCCCAATTTTTCTGCCCCTGTTTAACAGGGGCGTTTAAGTACAATTTTTGATGCAATGCTTTGCAGCAGGGCTAATTCCTGCAATCAAACAAGAGTATATGGGAGAGGTTGCAGTGTGGTGGCACCAGCACCAGTGCCTAAGGCCCAATTTTTCTGCCCCTGTTTAACAGGGGCGTTTAATTACAATTTTTGATGCAATGCTTTGCAGCAGGGCTAATTCCTGCAATAAAACTAGAGTATATGGAAGAGGTTGCAGTGTGGTGGCACCAGCAGCAGTGCCTAAGGCCAAATTTTTCTGCCCCTGTTTAACAGGGGCGTTTAAGTACAATTTTTGATGCAATGCTTTGCAGCAGGGCTAATTCCTGCAATAAAACTAGAGTATATGGCAGAGGTTGCAGTGTGGTGGCACCAGCACCAGTGCCTAAGGACCAATTTTTCTGCCCCTGTTTAACAGGGGCGTTTAAGTACAATTTTTGATGCAATGCTTTGCAGCAGGGCTAATTCCTGCAATAAAACTAGAGTATATGGAAGAGGTTGCAGTGTGGTGGCACCAGCAGCAGTGCCTAAGGCCAAATTTTTCTGCCCCTGTTTAACAGGGACATGTAATTACAATTCTTGATATAATATTTCACAGGAGGGCCCCTTCCTGTGCCCACCCAGAGTAACTGTGAGGACTTATAGTGTTGTGGCACCAGCACCACAACCACCAAAGGTCAATTTTTCTACCACTGTTCAACAATGGCATGTAATTACAATTCTTGATATAATCGTTCACAGCAGGGCGCTCCAGCGCCCACCAAGAGTCACTTTGAGGGCTTACAATGTTGTGGCAAAACCAACACCTTGTTCCGCCATTTCTGCAGAGCAAATAGGGCAGGCCCCTACTTTCAAACATCCAATTTACAAACATCTCCTACTTGCAAACGCAAGGAGACAACAGCAAGTGAGATGAAAAAAGATGGACGACAAAACAAATTATACAGGGGTGATAACCCTTCCCTATGTTTTCCAAAAAGCTTAAAAATAGTTTTTTTGACTGGAGCTACACTTTAAAAATGTACCAGTTGAAAATTACAAACAGATTCAACTTAACACAACAAACCTACACAGTCCCTGTATTGTTTGCACCGCCTGTATACTGCTGTTCTGAGTATATAGGGCCTGGGGGCCACACGCATTTCCTTTTTTTAATATGGGTACGGGGTTCCCCTTAATATGCGTACAAGACCCAAATAGGCTGGTAATGGGCAGGGAGGGCTACCCATGCCATTTTTCTCAATGATTTTCAACCATATTGCAGGAACCAGATATAACATTAAAACCGCAAGCAGTTTTAAATGGTGTTATTTCCGTTTAATGTCATTTTGTGCAGGGACTGTTCTGTACACGGGAAACACGTGGCACTTCACAGGCATACTACAGACACCCCCCAGGCACCATATTTAAAGGAATATTTCACTTTTTTTTTCACTTTAATCGTCATTAAAATCAGTGCTCCCGCCAATACGGCCATTTTTAAAAACATTTTAGGCATTGACCCATGTCCCCTGGGGCAGGAGCCAGGTCCCGAAACCCTTTTTAGGACAGTATCTTGCATATTAGCCGTTAAAATTAGCACTTTTCATTTCGAACGTTCGAGTCCCATAGACTTCAATGGGGTTCTAACGTTCGTACGAATTTGGGGTCCGTTCGAAAGTTCTGGTGCGAACCGAACCGGGGGGTGTTCGGCTCATCCCTACTCCCCGCACCTCTGGCCAAATGCGGTACTGCACCGCCAATTTGCTTTAGATCTGCTCATTTTGCGAGAGAACACTCGCAAACCGAATCAGAATTTTTTTTTTTTAAAGTCGCTCGTCTTTCAAAGCCCTCGTTAACCGCGTTACTCGTAAACCAAGGTTCCACTGTACTGGGATTCTGTACTTGCCAAATATGCTGCAGAAATCTCCCTCCACTGAGTCTGGCTGCAGCCATATTAACTGTGGGCAGCTGAAGGTACTGCCTGTTCACTCCCTGGATTTACACAGACGCACACCTCCCTCCAGCTCTGCAGCTCTCATTGGCCCTCTTATGACTCACCCCCCCCCCCCCCCCCCTCTCTTCCTGGCAACTCTCACTAGAGTAAGAGAGCGAGAGCTGTGCAGGATATCATAAGCCTAGACTAATGACCAGACAAGAAAAAAAAATTACTATCCAAAGTTAAAACAACAAGGGCAGAATATTTAATAGATGGAAAGTTGAAAAAAATGACTGAAAGTCTGCTTTAACCAATTCAGCCCTGGAAGGAATTTCACCCTTAATGACCAGAGCATTTTTTGCGATTCGGCACTGCGTCGCTTTAACTGACAATTGCGCAGTCGTGCGACGTTGTACCCAAACAAAATTGACGTCCTTTTTTTTCCCCCCACAAATAGAGCTTTCTTTCGTTGGTATTTGATCACCTCTGCGGTTTTTTACTTTTTTGTGCTACCAACAAAAATAGCAACAATTTTGAATTAAAAAAAATTGATTCTACTTCCTTTTCATCTATCTAGAGGGATATATTAATTCATTTCCCCCTGCGACCACTTGAAATTGGATATATGGGTGGGGCACGCTGAACATATATGGGACGCATAATTTTTCCATTTTCTAATCAAGTTTATATGCAGCTCTTTGGCAACCCAGCATAATATACATCTTGCCAGAAACATCCTGAAGAAGCTCTAACGAGCGAAACATGTTGACCGATATTAGTTGTGTACATGTCTCGTAGTGAAACTTATGACACAGATGGTTTAATTTCCTCATGTTTTTTTACTTTTAGAATGAAATATAAAGTTTTATTGATGCTGTCATTGTATCTTTATCTTGCTTCTATCCTTGAACGCCATTAAAGTCCCGGGGCTTGTCACCCCTCTTCCCTCATTCTTTGCTATAGATAATTTAGTCATCAGTTTAGGCCGATATATATTCTTCTACATATTAGCGTTCGGCGTTCTATTTTTTTAAATGCATTGTCGGAGTTTGGGAATGAATTGTGGGATTTTTGGAGTGTCCTCTATGTATTTTTTATTAAAAACGCCCATAAACGCCAACGCTTAAAAACGCTCATAAATGCCAGTACAAAACGCTGTTAAAAGCGTGTTTCTTCAACCAGCGTTTTTTTCTGCCAGCAATCTGGCGTCTAGAAAAAGCTTTTTTGATCTCCAGTGTGCATGGAGCTTTTATACTCAGATCAGGAGCGTGTCTCTATTACATACCTAATCCTACTTTCTACGATTGTTATATTCCTTTGCAATCTCAATATTTATGTAATGATTGCTGTCATTTTCTTGCATGAATGTACCGTATTTCTCCCTCCTTTTGGTGCTTTAAGACATTCTTATGTTCCCCATCATGTTCTTAGTATGCATAGATACAAAGTAACTTTTTAATTGATTTCACATTAGTGATATTCTTTACTGTATTTTTGTATTAACCCTTTAACGTTCTGCTCCACCGTTTGGTAGCGCACATTTTGAGTCATGCTAACTCATTGAAAAATGTGGACTTTAACCGGTTCTCGACCAGCGCACGACGATGTACGTCGACAGAATGGCACGGGCAGGCATATTGGCGTACAGGTACGTCCAATATTCAATGCCGCCCTGCCATCGGGAGCGTGCCGCCGGCGGCGCGCTCCCGCGCTGGTCGGGACCCCCGTGAGTCCGGTCGCAGGACCCGCGGACTCGATCGCCGTGGGCATCCCCGCGATCGTCTCACGGGACGGCTGAATGGAGGAAATGCCGTGTAAACAGCATTTCTCCATTCTGCCTAGCAACTAGTGACGCTGATCTCTGCTCCATGTGATTGGAGCAGAGATCAGTGTTCACTAAATGAAAGGCCAACCCCCCCACAGTTAGTATCACACCCCTAGGAACACTTAACCCCTACACTGCCACCCACTACTTAACCCCTTCACTGCCAGTGTCATTTACACAGGAATCACTGCATTTATATAGCAGTGATTACTGTATAAATGACAATGGTCCCAAAAATGTGTCAAAAATGTCCGATGGGTCCCCCACAATGTCGCAGTCACAATAAAAATCGCTGATCGCCGCCATTACTAGTAAAAAAAAAATAATAAAAAATTATTAATAAAAATGCTATAAAACTATCCCTATTTTGTAAACGCTATAACTTTTGCGCAAACCAATCAATAATGGCTTATTGCGATTTTTTTTTACCAAAAATATGTAGAAGAATACGTATCGGCCTAAACTGAGGGAAAAATTTTTTTTTTATATATTTTTGGGGGATATTTATTATAACAAAAAGTAAAAAATAATGTGTTTTTTTCAAAATTGTCGCTCTATTTTTGTTTATAGCGCAAAAAATAAAAACCGTAGGGGTGATCAAATACCACCAAAAGAAAGCTCTATTTGTGGGAAAAAAAGGACGTCAATTTTGTTTGGGAGCCACATCGCACGACCGCGCAATTGTCAGTTAAAGTGTCGCAGTGCCGATTCGCAAAAAGTGGTCTGGTCTTTGACCAGCAAAATGGTCCGGTCTGTAAGTGGTTAAAGGGTTAAAACTCAATAAAAAAATTTGGAAAATAAAAAATCCATAAAACAATGCTGGTCATGGGGAGCCATTGTTTGGCACAAAAATAGATCCAGAATAGGTGAAGGAGCTTCTGTAACCCGAAGCACCTTAAACCTTGAAAACCACCAAAAACCACCTACATTCTGACGTTTCCTTAGGCGCCAAAACATTTAGGCAAGATGGCATCATTTCCTGAAAATCTCCCAAAATCTCCTGGTGTTTTCATCAAAGTTTTGGGAATATTAAAATTCCTAATTCCCATATCCAGACATCCCATCCCTGCGCAAAACATTGGCACGCCCTCCGTCCGTACCTTGACCCAAGCTTTCCGATGCTGCCAGAAAACACGTGTGAGGTCACTGTGTTTTCTATGATAGTTGGCGCCACACAGTGGCCAAAACCAATATTTTCTAGACACGTTCATTCGTTTTCATCCGAATTTTGAGGTATTTTCGTTATTGTTGACATGAGATTTGACATGATGGTGACAGTAGCGATCTGTGTCCATTGAACCTGTGGTCGAATGTGCCTAACCTTAGATCTATTAGTCCAAGATTATTCTACATAGAGAGAAAAGATTTGACATAGAGAGAAAAGATTCAACATAATAGAGACAATAGCAAAAAAGGTTGAATGTGCCTAACCTAACTCTATTAGTTCAAGATTATTCTACATAGAGAGAAAAGATTTGACATGGAGTGAAAAGATTTGACATGGAGTGAAAAGATTTGACATTATAGAGACAATAGCAAAAAAGGTCGAATGTGCCTAACCTAACTCTATTAGTCCAAGATTATTCTTTTTTTTTTCCCGTAATAAATTTATTGAGATGCAAAAATACAAGTGTACAATAATCACAGATATATGCAACACTTTAGTGGGAAACAGTCAGATAGAAAAGTACAATATTAAAGTTAAGGAGTTCTCTCAGTTATACATGTATCAACTCCCTGATGGTGTCTCTGCAGGTGAGGGAGTTGTCTAAAGAGAGAGTACAAATCCTACATTCACCACAGAGCCTCATGTAGTAGTGTGTTATAAGTCAGGGGAGGGACCAATCTTCAATAAGGGAGTGGAAGAGCGAGAGAGGAAAGAGAGAGAAGAGAAAGAGAAAAAGACAGAAAAAGAGGGAAAGAGAAAGAAGAAAAAAAAAAAAACTTAAAGGGGGAAGGGGGAGGGTAGAAGGGGGCCTATTAGGGAACAAGGAGGTAGGAGGGGGATGATGCTATGTTGAACCTCTTCTGTCATCACTAAGCGTTCTCCAGTACGGTATGCCCATGTGGGTCAGTAGGCCTCCAGTCCAGTTGCCACATATTCAACTATTCAAGGGCTATAGGCTCGGAAACGTTGTGTTGTTTTAAAGTGAATCCAACATGCCCACGTATTCGTAATTTTTGTGATTCGTTCCTGAGAAATGTGAACTAGCTCCTCTAGCTCTTCTATTTTAGAGATCCGCCGAAACCATTCTCCCACCGTAGGAGTGTGTGTCGATTGCCAATGTACCGGAATACATAATCGAGCAGCGTTTACTAGGTGCATATCTAGTGACTTAAAGTAAGTGTGTTTGGGTAGACTAGTGTGGTGTAGCAGGTACTGAGCTGGGGAGTAATCTAGCGTATATGTGGAGATGTGTGCAATAAGTCCATGTACCTCCTTCCAAAAAGGTTGTAGAGCCTCACAGGACCACCAAATGTGGAGCATCGTTCCCTCCGCTCTGTCACATCTCCAGCATCTATCCGGGATCGCCGGGGAAATTCTGTGTAAGAGCGTAGGGGTCCTGTACCACCGTGTCGCGATTTTATAGCAGTTCTCTTGAATAGCCACATTGAGAGAACCTCTGTGAATATATTCGTTAACAAGAGACCAGTCACCGTCCGTAAGGGAAATTCCCAGCTCCCTTTCCCATGCCACATGCGCCGCATCCGGTGCTGTAGGCCTGTCGTCGGCGAGTATAGCATAAATAGACGCGATCAAGTGTCTTTGCGGGGGAGGTTTCGAGCATAACAGTTCGAAAGGGGTCAACTGTCTCGTCCACATCCCTATCGGGGCTTGGGAGCATAGGAAATGTCTTATTTGTCTATATGTCCAGAATGGAAAAGAGTTGGAGCGGGATAGGGCGACTAAGTCCTCGTAGGTATGAAGGGAACCATGTGCAAAGAATTGGTTCGCTAGAACCTTAGCGTGCGGCCAAACCTTTCCTAAGAAGTCATTGGACATTCCGGGTGTAAAATCGGGATTGTTCCTTAACGAGGTAAGGGGTCCGGGAGCCGAGGAGAAAGCGCTATTTTTAGTCGCCTGTCTGAAAGTTGCCAGGGATGGGCCAATAAGGGGGTGCGTTAAAACCTCCATTGGCCAATGTCGCGGCAATATCCAAGGTAAAGATTCAAGCGGGTAGCGTATAAGTGATTTCTCCAGGGATACCCAGATTTTCCCCACCTCATGTATATTCCAGTCGACCAAACGCGTAAGATGGGTTGCTAGGTAGTATTTATAGAGGTCCGGCAGACCGATACCTCCACCTGATTTCGGACGGGTAAGGCGCTGATAGCTAATGCGTGGGGGGGGGGGGCGTTCCTCCAAAGGAACAAGGAAGCTGCTCTCCTAAAAGCAGCAAAAAATGAGGCCGGTATTTTGATCGGGATGCCCTGCATAAGATAAAGAAGGCGCGGCAAAGTTATCATCTTCAGTAGAGCCGAGCGTCCAAACCAAGACACGTTAAGGTTTCCCCATTCTTTTAGATCCCGTTGGGCTTTTTTAAGAGCTACCAGGAAGTTTGCACTATACAGCTCATCTAGGTTGGCCGTAATTTGAATTCCCAAATACGTGATGGCTTTTTTGTTCCAAATGAATGGAAATGAGGTTTCACATCCCTCTACCTCATGTCGTGGCAAGGAGACGTTCAACGCGTTGGATTTAGTGTAATTAACCACTTCAGTTCCGGACCAATAAACACCTTAAGGACCAGAGGTCTTTTTGCAATTTCGCACTGCGCTGCTTTAACTGGTAATTGCGCGGTCATGCAATATTGCACCCAAACGAAATTTGCGTCCTTTTCTTCCCACAAATAGAGCTTTCTTTTGATGGTATTTGATTGCCTCTGCGATTTTTTTTTTTGCGATATAAATGAAAAAAGAGCGAAAATTTTGAAAAAAAAAGATATTTTCTTCTTTTTGTTATAAGAAAAATCGAATAAACTAAATTTTAGTCATACATTGAGGGCAAAATTTATTCAGCCACATGTCTTTAGTAAAAAAAATGTCAATAAGCGTATATTTTTTGGTTTGCGCAAAAGTTATAGCGTCTACAAACTAGAGTACATTTTCTGGAATTTACACAGCTTTTAATTTATGACTGCCGATCTCATTTCTTGAGGTGCTAAAATGGCAGGGCAGTACAAATCCCCCCCAAATGACCCCATTTTGGAAAGTAGACACCCCAAGGAAATTGCTGATGGGTATGTTGAGCCCATTGAATATTTATTTTTTTTGTCCTAAGGGATTGAATAATGACAAAAAAAAAAAAAAAAATTTTTTTTTACAAAAAGTTGTCACTAAATGATATATTGCTCACACATGCCATGGTTATATGTGAAATGACACCCCAAAATACATTCTGCTGCTTCTCCCGAGTACGGGGATACCACATGTGTGGGACTTTTTGGGAGTCTAGTCGCGCACGACACCCCGAAAACCAATCACCACCTTCAGGATTTCTAAGGGTGCAAATTTTTGATTTAACTCCTCACTACCTATCACAGTTTCGAAGGCCATAAAATGCCAAAATAGCACAAAACCCCCCCAAATGACCCCATTTTGGAAAGTAGACACCCCAAGCTATTTACTGAGAGGCATGTTGAGTCCATGGAATATTTTATATTTTGCCAAAAGTTGCGGGAATATTACAAACTTTTTTTTTTTTGCACAAAGTTGTCACTAAATGATATATTGCTCACACATGCTATGGGCAGAAGTCAAATTACACCCCAAAATAAATTCTGCTGCTTCTCCCGAGTACGGGGATACCACATGTGGGGGACTTTTTGGGAGCCTAGTTAACTAGCTACCTAGCGACACTAGCGACACTGATGCAGCGTTCAGAAAAATTATCGCTTAGTGACACTGGCAAAAGGGGGTGAAAGGGTTAACTAGCGGAAATCAGGGGGTTAAAACCATTATTGGGTAGTATATCGGGGTACCTAGCGCTATAAAAACCTGGCGGTGAACCTAAAAAAATAACTAGCTACCTAGCGACTGTAGCGACACTAATGCAGCGATCAGAAAAACGATTGCTTAGTGACACTGGCAAAAGGGGGTGAAAGGGTTAACTAGCGGCAATCAGGGGGTTAAAAACATTATTGGGTAGTATATCGGGGTACCTAGCGATATAAAAACCTGGCGGTGAACCTAAAAAAATAACTAGCTACCTAGCGACACATGCAGCGATCAGAAAAATGATCGCTTAGTGACACTGGCAAAAGGGGGTGAAAGGGTTAACTAGCGGCAATCAGGGGGTTAAAAACATTATTGGGTAGTATATCGGGGTACCTAGCGCTATAAAAACCTGGCGGTGAACCTAAAAAAATAACTAGCTACCTAGCGACTGTAGCGACACTAATGCAGCGATCAGAAAAACGATCGCTTAGTGACACTGGCAAAAGGGGGTGAAAGGGTTAACTAGCGGCAATCAGGGGGTTAAAAACATTATTGGGTAGTATATCGGGGTACCTAGCGATATAAAAACCTGGCGGTGAACCTAAAAAAATAACTAGCTACCTAGCGACACTAGCGACACATGCAGCGATCAGAAAAATGATCGCTTAGTGACACTGGCAAAAGGGGGTGAAAGGGTTAACTCTAGGGGCAATCAGGGGGTTAAATCTTTATTGGGGGGTGATAGGGGGCTACCCTGGACCTAACACTAACTGTCCTGACAGTTTTTACTGTCACAACTGACACTGAATGCATTGATCAGTAAAGAAATGATCAATGCAATCAGTGACACTGTGACTGGGGGGGGAGGGGGGGCGGGGGGGGGATCGGGGGGCGATCGGGGGGGGGATCGGGGGGGGTTTGTGTGCCTGTGTGTACCTACATGTCAGTGTAGTGTTGGTGCAGACTTACTTTTACTCTTCTCCTCGTAGTCCGGTCAAAAAGACCGCCCCGAGGAGAATGACATCACTTCCTCCTTCCTGTGTAAACAATACACAGGGGAGGAAGCTTCTCATTGGCCAGGAGCGATCCAGAGGGGGTGGCCGAAAACGAACGGCCATCCCCTCTTCACGGAGCGCTCCTGGACCGAATCGGACCGCCGTATCCAGCGGGAGGGGGTCCGATCGGACCCCCCACCCGCTGGAAGGCAATCACGTAGATGTACGTGATTCTGCCTGCCTGTGCCATTGTGCTGACGTACAATGGCAATACGGCGGTCCTGAAGTGGTTAATTTTCAAGTGGGATAGTTGCCCAAAGTCTTCCAAGTTCTGTAGTAGGTTGGGTAGTGAAATACGTGGGGCAGATAGGGAGAGAAGTATGTCGTCTGCAAAGGCGGCAACCTTATATTCTTTGTCGTGGACGGTAAGGCCTTTGATATTGGGGTTAGTACGGATTTGATTAAGAAAGGGTTCCAGCGAAAGTACGAATATTAGGGGGGACAAGGGGCAGCCCTGACGGGTACCATTGCTGATGGTGAAGGCGCCCGACAGGTGACCATTAATACGCACTCTCGCAGTTGGAGAGGAGTAAAGTGCCATAATGTGGGCCAACATGCGTGGGCCGAGGCCAATTGTCCTCAAAACCTCCCGCATGTAGTCCCAGGCCACCCTGTCAAACGCCTTCTCTGCATCCAATAATAAGAAAAAACCTTGGGTGCCCGAAGTCTTACACCAGTGGTGGAGATTCAGCGCTCTGATAGTATTATCCCTAGCCTCCCTACCGGGGACGAAACCGGCCTGGTCCAGGGATATGAGATTGGGTAGGAATAGGGATAATCTATTAGCTAACAGCTTGGCGTATAATTTTGTGTCTACATTGAGGAGGGATATAGGTCTGTAATTTTGAACCTGAGTTGCGTCCTTACCATCCTTCGGTATGACAGTGATATGGGCTTCTAACATGTGGCCAGTAGCTGCACTGGGAGAGGCTAAATAATTAAAGGCTGATATCATCTCACAAGACAATGCCGGAAAAAAAACACTTATAGTATTGGAGCGTAAACCCGTCTGGGCCCGGGCTTTTACCCGTTTTCATTTGTTTAAGAGCAGTCTGGAGTTCCTCTAAGGATAGAGGGCGTTCCATTTCCTCCGCTTGTTCCCGGGAGAGGGTGGTGGGGCAATATTGTGATAGGAACTCTCTGATGAGTTCCATTCTCCTATCTGCTTGGGTAAGGCGATGGTTAACTGAATTCAGGTTATATAGGCCCGCGTAGTAATTCTGGAATTGTCTGGCTATATCCTCATTTTTAGAATAGGGAGTACCTTGATTATCTCTAATCTGATGAATAATGTTAGAGGGTCGCGAGTTCCGCACCGCCCGCGCCAAAAGCTTTCCACATTTATTACCGTGTTCGTAGAACACTCTGTGGTTGAGAACATATTGCCGTCTCGTACGTTTACCTAACTCCTCCAGTAATAGAGAGCGGGTAAATGTCAATTCCTGGAAGGAACGTTGCGAAAGGGAGGATTTGTGAGAAGCCTCCAGTCGTCTGATTTTGTCCGTCAAGCGTTGTATGGTCTCCTGCGACTGGCATTTGACCTTAGCAGCTTGTGCCAATAATTCCCCTCGGATCACACACTTGTGAGCCTCCCATAAGTTAAGTGGGGAGAGGTCCGGGTTGGCATTTTCCTTAAAGTACGTGAGAATTTGAGAATTCAAGCGTGCCTTAAATTCTGCATCTTTGAGCAGGGCCGAGTTCAAACGCCATATCTTAGTTCTGGGTGTGTGTGTCGGAAAGGTCAGGGTGACTGAGACTGGGTGGTGGTCGAACAAGTACATGGGGTCTATTGTCGCGTGCGAGAGGTAGGTCAAGTCTGGTTAAAATAGGAAGAAATAATCTATGCGTGAATATTTTTGGAAGGGGGTAGAATAGAATGTGAAGTCCCTACCCAAAGGGAATAGGGTGCACCATGTATCATGTAAAGACAAGTTCTGTAATTGTAATTTAATCTGGCGAAGGGCTCGATATGTTAACGTGGAGGTGCCAGAGGAAGTGTCAATCTCTGGAGTCAAGGGTACGTTAAAATCCCCCCCTAGAAGGAGAATACCTTCCTTAAAAGAAAGCAGGAGCTCACAAATTTTTCTGAAGAAGGATACCTGATGATCATTTGGGGCATAGATATTAGCTAGTGTCAGTGGCTTAGAAGCGTAGTAACCTTTAACAAAGACAAACCTACCCTCGGAGTCTGTTAGGGAATCTATGATTTGGAACGGAGCATGTTTAGATATAAGTATAGAGGTTCCTTTTGTCTTTGATGTGGGGTTTGTGGAGTGTACTACTGAGCGGTAGATATCATTAGTAAGTTTCGGGATGGATTCCGAACGGAAGTGGGTTTCCTGGAGGAAAACAAATTGAGCCTTCTGTTTGGACATGGCAGACAGGACTTGAGAACGTTTTTCCGGTACATTGAGGCCTTTAACGTTGAGGGACACACTTCAAGGAGAGGCAGCTATGGATCTTCCTATTGTATTGCATGATGCTGAGGGGGACACCACACGGAGTTTGTGAGGTCTCGTCTCCCTCTTATGAACCAGGAGTAATTCGCCTATACCCTGACAAATGGACTGGAGAACGGGCCACTATAATTTCAAAAGGAGGATAACGGAGGGGCAGGGTTGGGTAAGGAGGGCCAAAGGAGAGGGGGAATACCTGAAAGGAAAAAAAAAAAAAAAGGGGGGGGGGGGCAGGGGGGGAAAAGGATAGAAAAGAAGAACTAGGAGGAAGGAGAAGGAAAGACCAAGTAAGCTAAAGAGGATAGCTAAGTCGGGGGGGGGGGGGGAGAAGAGACCCAGATGTTGGGTGTAAGAGGGGGTAAAGATCAAGAAGGTGGGGAGTAGTTAGAGGAAAGAGTACCAGAGGTGGATACAGAAATACCTATCCACCTAGGAAAGAGAAGGCTGGAAGGTCAGCCAGTTCTTGTATAGAACCGCTGCATGGGGGGCAATGAGAGTAACAGGACTCATTTACTGCTGCGATGCCGAGGCACTAGGTATGTAACGGTTAGTGGGGGGACCGATGACATAGGAGACATGTCCGGGCGTACCTCACCATCTTTATTAGTTAGTCAATATAACCAGGTATTGGGTATTTCAGTCTATCTACAAGCCGGGAGGTTTACAAAACCATCATGTACTACACTTTTCAAGTCTGACAACAAATATTATCCCCATGGGGAAACTCTAACATAGTGTACCAATCGAACTAAAGAACAGAAACCAAAACAAAGCATCACATCATCCCCATGTAAGGGAACAACAGTTGAAGGTTCACTGCGGATCCCCAATGCCAGTCACCAGCAAGTTCAGTGTTGAGCCAAGTATAGTAAGAAGTGTAAAGTTCCCAACGGGTCACCTGAAATTGGAAAGCAGGGGTCTGGCATCAGGGGTCGGCGCGAAGCTCCTATGCAACCTCGAAGCCTTAAAAAAAAAAAAAAAAGGGGGGGGGAGGTTAGAGCAGGGAGCACCCGACTAGAAGAAGGGCTCCGTAGGGACTTCGTGTTTCCCTTAAGTAACTGGAACCCATTAGGGAAAGGGGAGAGCATGAAGGGAATCCGGGTTTACACCCGGAACTGGACCGTAGGTCAGGGGTAGCTATAGTGTGTGTGTGGCATTATGGGATCATATCAAATGCTATACCCCTGCACAGCCAGCGATGGAATCTAAACCATACATTAGCAATGTCCCAAGGTGTCATTTCAAATAGGGTAAGTTGGCAACATGTCCACAGTTAATAACGCTGGTGTCCACTGAGGCAATCAGGATAAAGACTCCCAGGGAGACTAGCAAAACAAAAACATAAACAACAGCAGCAGAGTCAGCGCCTGGGAGAACGAGTCATTCCTGTTGTAGAGCAGCGTACAATCGTGGTGCCGCCAAAGAATCCAGACTCATCACCCCAGGGTAATCTTGGAAACGGGGCAAGTTGTCCATATGTCCTCAATGAGTGATGGCTGATGTCTTTTTAAGCAACCAGTACAATGGCTCCCAGAGTGACTTTCAGAACAGGAACAAAAAACACAGTCAGCTTCTGGGAGGGTAAGTTAAACCTGTGGTAGGGCAGTGTACAAACCCTGAGCATCTCAAAGTTCTAGAAGGACAGCAAGGATTAACTAGGTGTGACGTTCCGCAGCTCTAGTGATTGCTATAGCCTCCTGATCAGTTCGGTAAGATGGAGAGCGTTCAGTCCGCTGTGCTCCAGGGGCAAAACCTTGTACACCTAGGGGGCCATTGCGTCGTTGGGGCAAGGTAAATCCAGTGCTAATAAATAACAAAAAAGGGAAGAAGAAAAAAAAAAAAGGGGGGGGGGGAACCCCGGGGGGCAAAAAAAAAATAAAAAAAAAGGAGGGGGAACTGAAAAAGAACAAGAGGTACAAATTCCGAGTACTTACAGGGGATCTGAGCCAATAAGAGGATCAAGCTTCAGAGCGCTCCCTACGGGGGGTAATCGGTAAGCCAGGGCTCCGCTGGTTTAAGTCTCGGCGGGACATGTGGGCCCCAGGAGAGGAAGGGTTTGATCGTCGCCTTCTGGAGCGATGTGTTTGGGCTTTAGGAGAGAGTGCATGGGACACTGGACGCCACGGTTCCGTTGGGAAGTGAAAGACACACCAGTCCGGAAGATCTGGGATAGGTACATCAAGTTGCTCGCAGAAGGATTGCAGGTGGTCTGGCGAACGTAGGAGCGCAGTGCGACCTCTGGCGGAAGCCGATAGGCAAAATGGGAACTTACATTGGTATTGTATGTTGCGGGTTCTCAACAGATCCAGCAGAGGGCGCAGAGCTCTTCTACTTTGTAGTGTGGTAGGTGACAAATCTTGGAAGAGTTTCACCTCTGCACCATTGTACATTATCCGTCCCCTCTCCCTGGCTTTCCTCAAAATTTCCTCTTTCAATGGGAAGTTAGAGATGCAACAGATCACATCTCTCGGTGGTTCATTGTCCCGGGGGAGAGGTCGGAGAGCTCTGTGAAGCCTCTCCATTTCTATTGGGGAATCAGCAGGGCGGTCAAGCAGGTCATTAAAGATAGCACAGATCGTTTGTGGGAGAGACCCCGCGTCTATGCCCTCAGTTACACCTCTGACCCTCACGTTATGGCGGCGACCTCTATTGTCTAGGTCCTCGACTTGGCGGTGTAGGTCAAAGAGGTAGGTCAGTTGGGCGTCCTATGTGTGCTGTACTTGCCTTATGGCTGCCGTGTGCAGCTGCGTGGTCTGCTCCACATCCGCGAGCCGGGTGGCTACCGCTTGGATGTCTGTCTTCAGATCCAAGATAGCCGCAGAGAGAGTTTTGGTGATATCCGAAGCCACTTTCTGTAGGTCCACAAGGCTCACCGACGGATGGAGATGGTGGGGCGGTGTGTCGCCTCCGTCGGAGCGCGGGTCTGAACTTGCGCTCGGTGATCCAAGGCCTTGGGCCCGTTGTGCCTCGTGGCTGTCTGAGCGGAGGGTACGGAACAGCTCTGGGATGTTACGGCTGAGCTGCGTTCCGGTCTCCCTCGGTGTCTGAGATGATGCGGCATTCCTATTCAATTTGCCCATGGTGAAGAGGCGTTGTGGTTCCCCGCGGTGGCTAAAATAAGTCCTCGGCATGCAGGAGCTCTCGATCTAAGCAGCCATCTTCGAGTCCGGCCAAGCCACGCCCCCCCCCCAAGATTATTCTACATAGAGAGAAAAGATTCGACATGGAGTGAAAATATTTGACATAGAGAGAAAAGATTAGAAATTATAGAGACAATAGCAAAAAAAGGTCGAATGTGCCTAACCTAACTCTATTAGTCCAAGATTATTCTGCATAGAGAAAAAAGATTTGACATGGAGTGAAAAGATTTGACATGGAGTGAAAAGACTCAACATAGAGAGAAAAGATTCAACACGGAGAGAAAAGATTCGACATAGAGAGAAAAGATTTGACATTATAGAGACAATAGCAAAAAAGCTTGAATGTGCCTAACCTAACTCTATTAGTCCAAGATTATTCTACATAGAGAGAAAAGATTCGACATGGAGTGAAAATATTTGACATAGAGAGAAAAGATTCGACATAGAGAGAAAAGATTCGACATGGAGTGAAAAGATTTGACATGGAGAGAAAAGATTCGACACAGAGAGAAAATATTTGACATAGAGAGAAAAGATTCGACATGGAGTGAAAATATTTGACATAGAGAGAAAAGATTCGACATGGAGTGAAAATATTTGACATGGAGAGAAAAGATTCGACACAGAGAGAAAAGATTCAACGTTATAGAGACAATAACAAAAAAGGTCGAATGTGCCTAACCTAACTCTATTAGTCCAAGATTATTCTACATAGAGAGAAAAGATTCGACATGAAGATTCGACAACACAGTTGCCGCGAGTGGACATTTATGGTCAAATGCTCCGCCCATAGGCTATAGAAGAATTCTAATGTTGGTTGACTAGTAATAATAATTAATAAATATAATTATTACTAGTGTCATCCAACATTAGAATCCTACTATAGCTTGTAGGCGGAACATTCAACCGGAAATGTACGATTGCGGCGTCATGCAGTTTAGCTGCTCCGTCGAATCTTCTTAGAACATTCGACAGACACCATAAGCCTTCAATGACAGATTCGACCTTAATTATTTTGGATTTTCGAACTAAAGCATTTTTTAACCTCCTCGCGCCCGCCCTATAGCCGAATTACGGCCGTAGAGCAGGCGCGTTCGTTTGGGCGGTCGTCCCTGGACGGCCTGATGTTTACTTCCGCAATGCGCGCCGCCGCGGGCGCGCATCGCGGAAGTTCTGTGTTCGCCGTGTCCCCCGGGGACAGGCAAACACAGATCGCTGTAAACGGCCAATCACAGCGGCCGTTTACAGCGTGATCGGCGTGTCCAATGGGAGATGATCTCATATGTAAACATATGAGATCATCTCGCAGCGCCGCTCTCCTTCCTCGCACAGACAGTGCGAGAGGGGAGAGATGAACGGCTGCAGCGGCAGCCGTTCTGATTCCGGAAAAAAAAAAAAAAAAAAAAATGAAATAAAAAGTGCCATCCGCCCCCAGCAGTGCCATCCGCCCCCAGCAGTGCCATCCGCCCCCAGCAGTGCTATCTGCCCCAGTGCCATCCACCCCAGTGCTACCTGCCCCCAGTGCCATCCACCCCAGTGCTACCTGCCCCCAGTGCCATCCACCCCAGTGCTACCTGCCCCTAGTGCCATCCACCCCAGTGCTACCTGCCCCCAGTGCCATCCACCCCAGTGCTACCTGCCCCCAGTGCCATCCACCCCAGTGCTACCTGCCCCCAGTGCCATCCACCCCAGTGCTACCTGCCCCCAGTGCCATCCACCCCAGTGCCACCTGCCGTCAGTGCCACCTGCCCCCAGTGCCACCTGCCCCCAGTGCCACCTGCCGTCAGTGCCACCTGCTGTCAGTGCCACCTGCCGTCAGTGCCACGTGTCATCAGTGCCACATAGTGCCATCTGTCATCAGTGCCACGTATCAGTGCCATTTGTCATCAGTGCCACCTGTCAGTGTCACGTGCCATCTGTTGTCAGTGTCACGTGTCATCAATGCCACTTATCAGTGCCATCTGTCATCAGTGTCACGCGTCATCGGTGGCATGTATTAGTGCCATCTGTCATCGGTGGCACATATTAGTGCCACGTATTAGTGCCATCTGTCATCGGTGCCACGTTTCAGTGCCACGTGTCATCAGTGCCACGTATTAGTGCCACGTGTCATCAGTGCCACGTATAAGTGCCACGCGTCATCAGTGCCACATATTAGTGCCATCTGTCATCAGTGCCACATATTAGTGCCATCTGTCATCAGTGCCACCTGTCATCATTGCCACGTATCAGTGCCATCTGTCATCAGTGTCACGTGTCATTGTCCTGGTGCTTCAAAAGTGTAATAAATAGTCAACAAGTTAGATGTGTAACTTATGTTCCTAGAACACATGATGGCGCTACCTGCATGTTGGGCCTCTCTATGTGGCCAGGCTGTGAAAAAGTCCCACACATGTGGTATTGTAATACTCAGGAGGAGTAGCAGAATTTTTTGGGGGGTGTCATTTGTGGTATACACATGCCATGTGAGAGAAATAACCTATTACAATGACAATTTTGTGGAGAAAAAAAAAAAAAAATGAAAAATCTTAATTTTGCAAAGAATTGTGGGAAAAAAATGACAACATCAAAAAGCTCACTATACCTCTTACTAAATACCTTGGAATGTCTACTTTCCAAAAAGGGGTCATTTGGGGGGTATTTGTACTTTCCTGACTTGTTCGGGTCACAAGAAGCGAGATAGGTCACCAGTACATCAGATGTGATCAATTTTGTGCGATTCGCACCACAGCTTGTAGACTCTCTAACTTTCACAAAGACCAAATAATATCCACTAATTTGGGTTATTTTTACCAAAGACATGTAGCAGTATAAATTGTGACCAAAATTTATGAAGAAAAATTAATAATTTGCATAATTCTGTCACAGAAACAAAGAAATATGCGTTTTTTTTCAAAATTTTCGGTCTTTTTTCATTTATAGCGCAAAAAATAAAAACCCCAGAGGTGATCAAATACCACCAAAAGAAAGCTCTATTTGTGGGAAAAAAAGGACAAAAAATTCATTTGGGTACAGTGTTGCATGACTGAGTAATTGTCATTCAAAGTGTGAGAGCACCGAAAGCTGAAAATTGGTCTGGGCAGGAAGGTGTTTAAGTGCCCTGTAAGCAAGTGGTTAACTAAGAAAAATAAATAAAAACGAATTTCTGGGGGTAACTAAATACATTTATTTTTCAGACGAAAACGAAACTCTGAAACAAAATATTTCAGTGTACACATGTCTAGTATTTTCTGCTTTAAATCACTGAAAAACATTCGACTGGCACAGGAAATAAGCTAATATACATAGCCTACATATTTGTGGTTAAAAAAATCTCAATAGGCATATATTTATTGGTTTGCGCAAAAGTTATAGTGTCTACAAACTACGGGATCGATTTAGGGACTTTTTAATTTTTTTTTAATTGTTTTTACTAGTAATGGTGGGCCTGTTTTTTTTTTTTTTTTTTTTTTAGCAGGACTGCGACATTGCTGGAGAACAAATCTAACTTACACATTTTGGGGACCAGTGACATTATTTCATTGATCAGTGCTATAAAAATGCACTGATCAATGTAAAAGTGACACTGGCAAGGAAGGGGTTAACACTAGGGGGCGATCAAGGGGGTTAAGTGTGTTCCCTGGGAGTGTTCTAACTGTGGGTGGGGGGGGGGGTGGGCTTACTGAAACATGACAGAGATCACTGGGAACAGAAGATCCCGGTCATGTCACTAGGCAGAATGGGGAATTGCCTTGTTTACATAGGCAGTTCCCCGTTTTGCCTCTCCTTGCAGCAATCGTGAGCCGCCGGCGGATATCAAGTTTGCAGGCACGTGCGCGCGGCGGGCATGCGCCCGCTATTTTGCTTTTACGGACTGACATGCAGGAGAGCCGACCTGCCACAGTATATCTGCATGAGCAGGTTGGCAAACAGTTGAAGTGGTATTAAACCCAAGAGCCATAAGTGTGTGCACCCCAAAGCCCAAACTCTATCAGTTTTAAGACAGAGAAAGTGATTGAGGACAGACAGTCCCCAGTCCCTTTCTCTCTAATCTCAGCTGCACTGTACAGTGAATGAATGGGAAGTGCTCTTTGCTGAGTGGCTTCCTGTTCATTCACAAACTGAAGCATAGTAAACATATATATATATATATATATATATATATATATATATATATATATATATATGAACACAGTGATTGATTGGTACCAATCACTCATTGTGTTCCTTCAGAAAATGAAGAAGCTGGTAAAATGCGTATTTACTGGCCCTTTCCCTGCTCTCCATCCTGAAATGGGTGGGGGGAGGGGGGGCAGCAAGGGCAACCTGTGTCACACATAGGGATTAGGGTGTGCCCAGGAACACCCGGCACACCCTGTGCACACAGCAAAACCAAAAGTAAACATTTATTACATTGCGGCTTGACAATTCTTAGATGTGATGGCGGCATTCTTTTTCTTTTTAGGCTTTCTTTCCTTTATTTTCACCTGGTGATGTAGCCCATAAGTCTTTGTTTTTGTTTTTTTTCAACAGAACAAGCTCTCCTGCAACTGTATCAGTTACATACCTCCCAACTTTTTGAGATGGGAATGAGGGACACCTATCAGTAAAAGTATGGAGGCATGATACACGCCCCCTTAAAGGAGAATTGTACAAAAAAAGCAAGATTGGTTAAACCCAAAAGTGCTTTTTATTTTTTTACCACTACTATTCCTTTATATTGGCTTTTGGAATTTACAAATGCAGCAATTTAGAAATTTTGATAGATAAAAAGTACATTTTATATACAACTATATAGATCAGAGCAAAATGAGGGACAAATGAGGAGGAAAGAAGGACAGAGGGACATTGCTCCAAATCACGGACAGTTGGGAGCTTTGCAGTTAAGAGTGTTGAGACATACCATTTAACACTGGCAAGGGGTGCTTACAACAATCAGCTTTTATTTATTCGTATAAAACCTTTATCCCCCGAAAAGAAACAAATGTTGCTGTAACTGCAGCGTGAAGCTGTAATTTGGCTTTGATTTGTTAAGTATATCTAATTCTGCTCCTCCATCTAACCATCTGACCAGCGTAAGCACCCCCGTCGGTGGTAAATGGTTTGTCTCGACCCCTCTAACTGACACTTTTTTGCTGGACAACTTGGTCTGCTCAAGTAAGTTGAAAAAATAACGACTTATGCCGTGTACACACGAGCGGACTGTATGGCGTACTTAGTTCGTCATACAATCCGACGGACAGTCCGTCGTACTTTCCACTGAACGGACTTGACCACACACGGATGCACAAACAGTCCGTCGAAAGCTTGCGCGATGACGTGTACACAGAGGCGGCTCTAGACTTTGTGAGGCCTTAGGCAAAACTTAGACATGAGGCCCCATTCACGCCCATAATGGGAAAAATATTATAAAAATGATAAAAATGAACTGTATAAATGTGCATATATTAACTTAAATCCTATGAACTATGAATTTACAGTTTCTATAAATTTCTCTAACCAATTATTCTAATGATACAGGAGACAGTCAGAGACTGTGCAGACAATGCTCCAGGAGATGGTCAGAGACTGTGCGGACAATGCTCCAGGAGATGGTCAGAGACTGTGCGGACAATGCTCCAGGAGACGGTCAGAGACTGTGCGGACAATGATACAGGAGACGGTCAGAGACTGTGCGGACAATGATACAGGGGATGGTCAGACTGTCTGGCCATGATACAGGAGATGGTCAAAGACTGTGCAGACAATGATACAGGAAATGGTCAGAGATTGTGTGGACAATGATACAGGAGACGGTCAGAGACTGTGCAGCCATGATAACAACAGAATGAGCATAATTGATAACTTAACAGTCTAATGCTTCTTCATCGTCAGCAGGTTTATGGAGAGGGTAACACTGCTGTATTACTTAACTGTAATAGAGAAGGTGGTACTGGTAAACCATTCTGGGTGTACTGTCTGGCAGAGGAATATGAATGACAAAAATATCTGCACAGAATTATAAATCTTTTGGTAGAGTAAACATTTCACATATGTGTGTGAATAGATGTTTGCCTGGCGTTAATTTTGAAAGCAGAATGAGCAAGATAAGCAGCAAGATAAATAATTAAAATAAAAAATAAAATAAGCCCTCCAGTTTGAACGACAGCCTGTCTCATTAAATGGCATTCAACTGAAATGTACATGCCCTCAGCCTGTCATTCAACAAGTGGTGGCTGGTGCTCAAAATTTTTGGGGGGGTGCAAGCAAACTGTGCCATCAATTGCAGCCACTGTGCCATCAATTGTAGCCACGGTGCCATCAAACGCAGCCACGGTGCCATCAAACGCAGCCACTGTGCCCATCAAACGCAGCCACTGTGCCCATCAAACGCAGCCACTGTGCCCATCAAACGCAGCCACTGTGCCCATCAAACGCAGCCACTGTGCCCATCAAACGCTGCCACTGTGCCCATCAATTGCTGCCACTGTGCCCATCAAACAAAGCCACTGTGCCATCAAAAGCTACTAAAGTCCAAAGAGAATAAGAGAACCAACCTTCAGTATGGTGGAACTATTTTAATCCTATTGATCCAGGCAAACCAAAACCTCAGTAAAGCAGATGACAAGTTATTTTTACAATGTGGGAAAATAAAACTGTACATGATACATGAACTATTATTAATTTGAGAAAAGAAGCACTTTGCCATGAATGAAGAAGCCCCTCCAAGAATTCATAATATGACTTAAAGCGGGGTTCCACCCTAAAGTGGAACCTCCGCTGATCGGAACCCTCCCCCCCTCCGGTGTCACAATTGGCACCTTTCAGGGGGGAGGGGGGTGGAGATACCTGTCAAAGACAGGTATTTACACCCACTTCGGGGCATAGACTCCCGTGGGAGTCTACGCCATTTCCTGTCCCTGCGCGCTGTCTGCTGGGACACACACGGGTCTCAGAGACAGCGCGTAGAATTCCTATTGCGCAGTAGGGAACTGGGAAGTGAAGCTGATTCGCTTCACTTCCTGATTCCCTCACCTAGAATGGTGGCGGCAGCAGCAGACGAGAGCCGAGCGATCGATCGGCCTCGGTTGCCGGGATCGCTGGAACCTGGGACAGGTGAGTGTCCATTTATTAAAAGTCAGCAGCTGTAGTATTTATAGCTGCTGGCTTTTAATATTTTTTTTGTAGGTGGAATCCCTCTTTAAAGCCCATGCAGAGATAATATGGTCTTTGACTTGGGGGTGCATTGTTGTAGTAATAAATATATATATATAAAATATTGTGCTTTCGACAAGTCAATGCTGTATTCTAACAAATTCTGACATTACATTGGAGCAAGTACAATTTACATATTATATATATATATATATATATATATATATATATATATATATATATATATATATATATATATATATATGAATTAAAATGTATGTATGTATATGTATATATATATATATATATATATATATATATATATATATATATATATATATATAAATAAATAATAGTAGTGCTTTATATAATATATATATATATATATATATTATAGTGCATATATATATATATATATATAATATCGTGCTTTTGGCTAAGTAAATGCTATATTCTAACTTGACATTACAACCTGCTCCTGCTCCTCGCCTTGGTGACTTTGGTAGCAGGACTCAGAGAAGCAACACACAATGTTCTCTCTCTGCCCTGCAGTGCACTCTGGGAGTTGTAGTCTCTGCAGAGCACAGGCACCAGACGGCCATGTTGAAGTCTGTGTGCCTGTGCTCTGTGGGAGAACTACAATTCCCGCCATGCACTGGGGCCGCCGTCGCCGACTTTAGGGGAAGGGCTAGGACTCGAAGGACGGCGCTGCAGCAGTCGAGCCTGCTATTGGACGCAGGCAGCATGACCATGCCCACACCATCCACCACCATGATGTCGAGCGACTGTGCACATTAGTGTTATCCCCCCTACTCGTTCCACCACCGCGGAGCGCGGCGGTGGATCAGCTCACTCTACACCGCAGCTGTGTGCAGCGTGCCCGCCGCCCACTCACCCCGCCACTTGCGAGTCCCAGTGCCCCACATTGTACACAACAACAGCACAACACCTGAAAGGCAAATTAGGCAATTGCGCAACGGCGAGGCCCTTTCTGTGGGCGAGGCCTAAGGCAATCGCCTAATTTGCCTAATTAAAGAGCCGCCTCTGCGTGTACAGCACGTATGATGGGACTAGAAATAGGAAGTCCAATACACAGCAAAGCACCCTTCCGCTGTGTAAATCCTTTCTGGGCATGCGCCATTCTTAGTCCGTCGAACTAGCATACTGACGAGCGGACTGTCCGCTGAAACCAAAGTACGACGGACAGAATTTCGAAAAAACCGAAATTCTTAGTACGCCGGACTGCACGCTGAAAAAGTCAGCTGAAGTCCACACACGAGCGGATTGTCCGCTGAAATGTGTTTCGACGGACTAAGTACGCCATACAGTCCGCTCGTGTGTACGCGGCATTACTGGCAGGATCATCGGGGGAAAATAAAAGGGAAAAGGCTAAAAAAAAAAAAAGAAAAGAAAAGAAATGCAGCACCAAATCTAAGGACTGGGAAGCTGCAACGTGGGTTTCCTCCGGGTACTCCGCTTTCCTCCCACACTGCAAAGACATGCTGGGAGGTTAATTGGATCCTGTCTGAATTGCCCCTAGTATATGAATGTGAGTAGGGGATCTTAGATTGTAAGCTCCTTGAGGGTAGGGACTAGTGATGGACGAACTTCCGACGGGACGTTTCGCGAACGCGAAACGCGAACGGACACAAACGTTCGCGAAAACGACCGTTCGCCGCGGGCTCCATTGACTTCAATGGGAGGCGAATTTCGCAAACCTTTAGGTCGAATTTGCGGCCACGGGGTAATTATTAGGGGGTAGCACGTAGTCCCACCACCTGGACAATAGCATAATACATGTATGAGGTGAATTTGGGATCGATAACTACAAGCATTTTTTTTTTATTTGGGAAATTGTTCTGACAATTCAGGACTATGGAGCTAATGAAGGCAATGGAGGAGAGGGAAGGTCAGGGACCAGGGTAGGCAAACAAGAGGGTGCAGGAGATACAGAGCACTGACAGCAGCACCGTAATACAGAGCACTGACATCAGCACCGTGACATACAGCGCTGACAGCAGCTCCGTGACATACAGCGCTGACAGCAGCTCCGTGACATACAGCGCTGACAGCAGCTCCGTGACATACAGCGCTGACAGCAGCTCCGTGACATACAGCGCTGACAGCAGCTCCGTGACATACAGCGCTGACAGCAGCACCGTGACATACAGCGCTGACAGCAGCTCCGTGACATACAGCGCTGACAGCAGCTCCGTGACATACAGCGCTGACAGCAGCTCCGTGACATACAGCACTGACAGCAGCTCCGTGACATACAGCGCTGACAGCAGCTCCGTGACATACAGCGCTGACAGCAGCACCGTGACATACAGCGCTGACAGCAGCTCCGTGACATACAGCGCTGACAGCAGCTCCGTGACATACAGCGCTGACAGCAGCTCCGTGACATACAGCGCTGACAGCAGCTCCGTGACATACAGCGCTGACAGCAGCTCCGTGACATACAGCGCTGACAGCAGCTCCGTGACATACAGCGCTGACAGCAGCTCCGTGACATACAGCGCTGACAGCAGCTCCGTGACATACAGCGCTGACAGCAGCTCCGTGACATACAGCGCTGACAGCAGCTCCGTGACATACAGCGCTGACAGCAGCACCGTAAGCAGCCCCAGGAGGAAGTCAGCACAGCACAGGGATGGTGTGATCCCCTCATAATAAGAACCCCCAGGAGGAAGTCAGCACAGCACAGGGATGGTGGGAGCCCCTCATAATAAGAACACCCAGGAGGAAGTCAGCACAGCACAGGGATGGTGGGAACCCCTCATAATAAGCAGCCCCAGTAGAAATATGACACCGCTCAACCTCTTCAAAGAGGAGGGTAGGGGCATATAGTACGGTGTGCTTTTTTGGGTCAGGGAAGTGAGCCAAATGAATTAAGAAGGTCTGTGTGCTTGATTCCAAAAATTGTTTATAGACATATACATGGTCTACTGATCACATGTGTTGAATTCCTCCGAGATCCATGCCTCATTCATTTTTAGAAATGTGAGGTAGTTAACACTGTGGTGAGCTAGGCGAGTACGCTTATCGGTCACAATCCCCCCTGCTGCGCTGAACGTCCTTTCGGACAGGACACTGGATGAGGGGCAAGCCAACAGTTCGATTGCAAATTGGGCAAGCTCTGGCCAGAGGTCAAGCCTGCCCACCCAGTAGTCTAGGGGTTCATCACTCCTCAGAGCGTCCACATCGGCCGTTAACCCAATGTAGTCGGACACCTGACGGTCTAGGCGTTCCCTGATGCTGGATCCGGATGACACCTGTCGATGGGTCGGCTGAAAGAATGACCTCATATCCGAAGTCACCAACACATCTTCAAACCGGCCTCTTCTTGCAGGCGCTGTTGGATTGGTACCCGCAAATCCTTCTCTGGGAGTGGGAATTGCTCCTCTGCCAGCGCACGCAAAAGCAGAATGCAGCATTTCTCGAAGCAAGGCCTGGAAGTGCTGCATTCTGACAGCCCTCTGCGACGGCGGTAACATTTCCGCCATTTTGTGTTTGTACCGGGGGTCTAAGTACGTTGCCACCCAGTACTGGTCCTTGACCCTCATGCTTTTTATACGGGGGTCCCTATTAAAACACTGGAGCATGAAGGCCCCCATTTGCACTAAAGTGGAAGCGGTGTGGTGGCCTGGCTCCTGCTCATCATCCAGGATAATGTCGTCCTCTTCATTCTCCTCTCCCCATCCTCGCACAACAGGGATCCCAGAAAGGTTTAAAGCATGCTCTTCTTGCTCCTGCTCATCCGCCCCGGCACCATCCTCCTCTGACTCCTCATCAGACTCCTGTTGTTGACTTGTCTCAGATAGAGTAGCCCCCCCTGGGAATTCATCCAGCATTGCGACTTCCTCATCTTCCCGCTCCTGCTCCTCCACAGCCTGATCAATGACACGACGCAATGCACGCTCCAGAAAGAAGGCATAAGGTACCATGTCACTGATGGCGCCATGGCTGCGACTGACCAGTTTGGTGATCTCCTCAAATGGCCGCAGAAGTCTGCATGTGTCGCGCATGAGCAGCCACTGGCGCGGTGAAAAAAAACCCAGCTCCCCAGAACCGTTTCTTTCGCAGAGTTCATACAGGTAGACGTTAACTGCACGTTTCTGCTGGAGCAGCCTATCAAGCATATAGAAGGTTGAGTTCCATCGCGTCGGGCAATCGCAAATAAGACGTCTGACCGGCAGATGGTGTCGCCGCTGAATGTCAGCAAGGCGAGCCATGGCCGTGTAAGATCTTCTGAAATGGGCCGAGATTTTCCTTGCCTGCCGCAAGATGTCCTGGACCCCAGGGTATTTGACAAGGAATCGCTGCACGACCAAGTTTAAGACGTGTGCCATGCACGGCACGTGCGTGATTTTGCCCTGTTTCAATGCGCTAAGCAGATTGGCACCGTTGTCACACACCACTTTACCAACTGTCAAATTGAGCGGTGTTAGCCACTCATCTGCCTGTGAACGCAAAGCTGAAAGGAGTGCCGGGCCAGTGTGGCTCTTTGCTTCCAGGCACAACAGACGCAGCACGGCATGGCAACGTCTCACCTGGCATGTGGAATAGGTTCTGGGGAGCTTGGGCGGTGCAGTGGAAGAGACGCTAGCAGCGGAAAAGGAGGAGGCAGCTGAGGAGGAGAGGGAGGAGGATGGAGTAGGAGGAGGAGAAGAAGAGTCAGGCCTGCATGCAATCCGTGGCGGTAAAACCAAATCTACACGGGTGCCACGGGTTACATGCTTGACGGCCGTCAGAAGGTTCACCCAGTGGGCAGTAAAACTGATATACCTTCCCTTCCCGTGTTTGCTAGACCACGTGTCTGTGGTCAGATGTATCTTGGCACCGACACTGTGTGCCAGAGATACATTCACTTGCCGCTGAACATGGCCATATAGCTCTGGGATGCCCTTCTCTGAGAAATACTTCCTTCCTGGGACCTTCCATTGTGGTGTTCCAATGGCCACAAATTTGCGAAAGGCCTCCGAGTCCACCAGTTTATATGGCAGTAGTTGGCGGGCTATGAGTTCTGACAAGCCAGCCGCCAACCGTTGGGCAAGAGGGTTATCCGGCGTCATCATTTTTTTACGCTCAAACATTAGGCCCACGGAAGCCTGCCTTTTTGCAGAAAAATGTGAGCTTGGCGTGATGGAAGGTGGAGTGGAGGACAATTGTGAGGAGAGAGGAGAAGGAGAAGTAGAAGACGAGGCTGGACGGTGAGAGCCTGCAGTGTGGCTTTGTGTGTTCCGTTGCTCCCACTGGGCTCGGTGATGGCTGCTCATGTGCCTTCTTAAGGCGGTCGTCCCTAGGTGAGTATTGGGCTTACCGCGACTAACGCGTTGACTGCAAAGATTGCAGATGGCAACGCTATTGTCAGCAGCGGACACGTTAAAAAAAGCCCACACTGCGGAGCCATGTGCCGGTGTCCTGGGAGCGCCAGATGTGACCGTACATGGTCGATGACTCGCTCCTGATACATTTGCAGTCTGCTTTGTCCCTGCTGTGCAATGTAAGTCATTGCTGCTTCTCCTCCCTATCTGCTGGTCCATATCTCCCTCTGAACTCCCCTCCTCTTCCTCTCTTGTGGGCACCCACGTGACATCACTAGACACGTCATCATCAACGTCACCTTCCCCACCGCTATAAGTAGAGTAGGCAGCAACACCGGGGACCAACCTCCTCCTTGGGCTGATCTGGGTACTGGCGTCAGACTGCTGAGTAGCGCTTGTTGCTACCTCCTCTTCCTGATCCAATACCAAGAGTGGCTGCGCATCAGAAATGTCCTCTTGATATGGATCGGAAAATAATTCCAGTGACTCAAGCGGAAGGTATGTGGTGGTGGTGGTGGTGGTCGTGTTGTTGGTGGTAGTGTCTTTGGGGGTGCACATAGCAGAGAGTGAAGAAGAGGGTGCAGATCGAGAGGATGAGGAGGGTGCAGAAGAGTAAGGCTGAGCGAGCCACTCAACCAAGTCTGGTGCATCCTTTAAAGTAATTGAACGCACCTTCTGCAACTTCCCACTTTGGCTCAAGCCTGTTGCTCCTGCCCTACCCCTACCACCCCTGCGGAAGGGCCTGCCTCTTCCTCTGCATGTCATTTTTTAAATGACCCTGTGACAAAACTCTTAGTCCCTATACCGCTGAAGGACTGCTGCAGTATAGGTGAGCGGTCAGCAGTGGTGCACGTCAACCCTATCTATTGTGGACCGATAGCGGTCCTTACAGAACAGCAGACTGTACCGCACTCAAGCCTATGTACCGTAGCACCCTATACCAAGTTACCAGTCCTTATAAGAACTTTTGTGGACCAAGCAGGTTGTGTATTAGTGTTTAGCAGACTGTACGTCAGTCCCTATACCGCTGAAGGACTGCTGCAGTATAGGGCAGCGGTCAGCAGTGGTGCACGTCAACCCTATCTATTGTGGACCGATAGCGGTCCTTACAGAACAGCAGACTGTACCGCACTCAAGCCTATGTACCGTAGCACCCTATACCAAGTTACCAGTCCTTATAAGAACTTTTGTGGAACAAGCAGGTTGTGTGTTAGTGATTAGCAGACTGTACGTCAGTCCCTATACCGCTGAAGGACTGCTGCAGTATAGGTGAGCGGTCAGCAGTGGTGCACGTCAACCCTATCTATTGTGGACCGATAGCGGTCCTTACAGAACAGCAGACTGTACCGCACTCAAGCCTATGTACCGTAGCACCCTATACCAAGTTACCAGTCCTTATAAGAACTTTTGTGGACCAAGCAGGTTGTGTATTAGTGTTTAGCAGACTGTACGTCAGTCCCTATACCGCTGAAGGACTGCTGCAGTATAGGGCAGCGGTCAGCAGTGGTGCACGTCAACCCTATCTATTGTGGACCGATAGCGGTCCTTACAGAACAGCAGACTGTACCGCACTCAAGCCTATGTACCGTAGCACCCTATACCAAGTTACCAGTCCTTATAAGAACTTTTGTGGACCAAGCAGGTTGTGTATTAGTGTTTAGCAGACTGTACGTCAGTCCCTATACCGCTGAAGGACTGCTGCAGTATAGGGCAGCGGTCAGCAGTGGTGCACGTCAACCCTATCTATTGTGGACCGATAGCGGTCCTTACAGAACAGCAGACTGTACCGCACTCAAGCCTATGTACCGTAGCACCCTATACCAAGTTACCAGTCCTTATAAGAACTTTTGTGGAACAAGCAGGTTGTGTGTTAGTGATTAGCAGACTGTACGTCAGTCCCTATACCGCTGAAGGACTGCTGCAGTATAGGTGAGCGGTCAGCAGTGGTGCACGTCAACCCTATCTATTGTGGACCGATAGCGGTCCTTACAGAACAGCAGACTGTACCGCACTCAAGCCTATGTACCGTAGCACCCTATACCAAGTTACCAGTCCTTATAAGAACTTTTGTGGACCAAGCAGGTTGTGTATTAGTGTTTAGCAGACTGTACGTCAGTCCCTATACCGCTGAAGGACTGCTGCAGTATAGGGCAGCGGTCAGCAGTGGTGCACGTCAACCCTATCTATTGTGGACCGATAGCGGTCCTTACAGAACAGCAGACTGTACCGCACTCAAGCCTATGTACCGTAGCACCCTATACCAAGTTACCAGTCCTTATAAGAACTTTTGTGGACCAAGCAGGTTGTGTGTTAGTGTTTAGCAGACTGTACGTCAGTCCCTATACCGCTGAAGGACTGCTGCAGTATAGGGCAGCGGTCAGCAGTGGTGCACGTCAACCCTATCTATTGTGGACCGATAGCGGTCCTTACAGAACAGCAGACTGTACCGCACTCAAGCCTATGTACCGTAGCACCCTATACCAAGTTACCAGTCCTTATAAGAACTTTTGTGGACCAAGCAGGTTGTGTATTAGTGTTTAGCAGACTGTACGTCAGTCCCTATACCGCTGAAGGACTGCTGCAGTATAGGGCAGCGGTCAGCAGTGGTGCACGTCAACCCTATCTATTGTGGACCGATAGCGGTCCTTACAGAACAGCAGACTGTACCGCACTCAAGCCTATGTACCGTAGCACCCTATACCAAGTTACCAGTCCTTATAAGAACTTTTGTGGAACAAGCAGGTTGTGTGTTAGTGATTAGCAGACTGTACGTCAGTCCCTATACCGCTGAAGGACTGCTGCAGTATAGGTGAGCGGTCAGCAGTGGTGCACGTCAACCCTATCTATTGTGGACCGATAGCGGTCCTTACAGAACAGCAGACTGTACCGCACTCAAGCCTATGTACCGTAGCACCCTATACCAAGTTACCAGTCCTTATAAGAACTTTTGTGGACCAAGCAGGTTGTGTATTAGTGTTTAGCAGACTGTACGTCAGTCCCTATACCGCTGAAGGACTGCTGCAGTATAGGGCAGCGGTCAGCAGTGGTGCACGTCAACCCTATCTATTGTGGACCGATAGCGGTCCTTACAGAACAGCAGACTGTACCGCACTCAAGCCTATGTACCGTAGCACCCTATACCAAGTTACCAGTCCTTATAAGAACTTTTGTGGACCAAGCAGGTTGTGTATTAGTGTTTAGCAGACTGTACGTCAGTCCCTATACCGCTGAAGGACTGCTGCAGTATAGGGCAGCGGTCAGCAGTGGTGCACGTCAACCCTATCTATTGTGGACCGATAGCGGTCCTTACAGAACAGCAGACTGTACCGCACTCAAGCCTATGTACCGTAGCACCCTATACCAAGTTACCAGTCCTTATAAGAACTTTTGTGGAACAAGCAGGTTGTGTGTTAGTGATTAGCAGACTGTACGTCAGTCCCTATACCGCTGAAGGACTGCTGCAGTATAGGTGAGCGGTCAGCAGTGGTGCACGTCAACCCTATCTATTGTGGACCGATAGCGGTCCTTACAGAACAGCAGACTGTACCGCACTCAAGCCTATGTACCGTAGCACCCTATACCAAGTTACCAGTCCTTATAAGAACTTTTGTGGACCAAGCAGGTTGTGTATTAGTGTTTAGCAGACTGTACGTCAGTCCCTATACCGCTGAAGGACTGCTGCAGTATAGGGCAGCGGTCAGCAGTGGTGCACGTCAACCCTATCTATTGTGGACCGATAGCGGTCCTTACAGAACAGCAGACTGTACCGCACTCAAGCCTATGTACCGTAGCACCCTATACCAAGTTACCAGTCCTTATAAGAACTTTTGTGGACCAAGCAGGTTGTGTGTTAGTGTTTAGCAGACTGTACGTCAGTCCCTATACCGCTGAAGGACTGCTGCAGTATAGGGCAGCGGTCAGCAGTGGTGCACGTCAACCCTATCTATTGTGGACCGATAGCGGTCCTTACAGAACAGCAGACTGTACCGCACTCAAGCCTATGTACCGTAGCACCCTATACCAAGTTACCAGTCCTTATAAGAACTTTTGTGGACCAAGCAGGTTGTGTATTAGTGTTTAGCAGACTGTACGTCAGTCCCTATACCGCTGAAGGACTGCTGCAGTATAGGGCAGCGGTCAGCAGTGGTGCACGTCAACCCTATCTATTGTGGACCGATAGCGGTCCTTACAGAACAGCAGACTGTACCGCACTCAAGCCTATGTACCGTAGCACCCTATACCAAGTTACCAGTCCTTATAAGAACTTTTGTGGAACAAGCAGGTTGTGTGTTAGTGATTAGCAGACTGTACGTCAGTCCCTATACCGCTGAAGGACTGCTGCAGTATAGGGCAGCGGTCAGCAGTGGTGCACGTCAACCCTATCTATTGTGGACCGATAGCGGTCCTTACAGAACAGCAGACTGTACCGCACTCAAGCCTATGTACCGTAGCACCCTATACCAAGTTACCAGTCCTTATAAGAACTTTTGTGGAACAAGTGAGTTGTGAATGTTTAGCAGACTGCAGCAGAAGGGCAGCAGTCAAGTATAATATCCTTTCTATATTTGGAAGAAAGAATATTATACATGTACAAGCCTATTACTGTACCACTGATACCAGTCCTGAAAAGAACCTTTGTGGAACTAATAATAACAGCAAGTCTTTAAAATTACCCTCACTGCCTGACAACACTGCTTCCTTCCTGTCCCTATACAAATTGGCAAAAAAAGAGAACGATTAGTGGTTACTGGAACAGCTCTTTTGTGGACCTTGATAGTAACAGCTAATGATGATGATGATGATGATGATGATGAAAGACTAATCTGGCTGTCCCTGTAGCATACACCGTCCTTTCCCTTTCTCTAAACTAACAAAAGACACTCAGGCTGCTGCAAGAATCAGCAGCACAGCAAACCTATCAACACCTAACACCTATACCAGTCCTGAAAAGAACTTTTGTGTACCAAATAGCTAGTGGTTTATCTCTCCCTACTCCACACAGGAACCTGTCCCTATCTTAACAGAAGAAAGAATGTAAAATGGCCACCGGATCGGGTGTATTTATAGGTTAGGGGGAATGTACAAGTGTCCATGTGCTGTCATGTCTCAATTGGCTGTCCTGTATCACATGATAAACGTGTCACCAAAGGTTAAAGTTCTTGTATACATTAAACACGTAAGTCCGCCGCGGCGAACGACGGAAAAAGGCGTTCGAACGTGCGGACCGCGAATGTCGGAAATTCGCCGCGAAACGACCGCCGGGCGAACCGTTCGGCCATCACTAGTAGGGACTGATGTGAATGTATATGTAAAAGCGATGCATAAATTGATGGCGCTATATAAGTACCTTAAATAATAATAATAAAAATAATAATAATAATAATAATAATATAGTCATTTTTGTTTTTAGACATAAAGGATAGACCTTTGTAATACAAGTTACATCTGTATTTAGGGTAACATGATACAGTACAGCACCTGCCCACAATCATCCCCAGTATAAAAAAAAAGAATAATTGAATAATAATGAAAACATTTTACTTGCAAAAAAAAAAAAAAAAAAAAAAATATATATATATATATATATATATATATATATATATAAATGTAATCTAATTAAAGGTGAACTTATCATTTCATTCTGCTTAAAATCCAACTTCTGAAAGACAATTGTAGTAAAGTTGGTATTACCCGTTTCACTGTCCGCTGTCTCCATCTAGTGGCAGAACGGATACAATCATTTGCTGCAAGAGATTAAGCAAATTGAGTACCGTCCATGATACTTTTTTTTTTTTTAAATGTATTTATTTTTTTATTTGTAGAATTTTTCAGGACAAACTTCCGGGGCGCAACTCCGGTTGGGGTGCACAATGTCTGTAGATCCTCTTACGCTTGGTTTGCACTTGCAATTTTATTTTATTATAATATATGGAACTCCTGCCACTGATAATTACATAGGGGTGGGGGGGCGACACTATAGCATACAACCAAGTTTTATTTAAAAAAAATTAGATATTTATAGAACCTGTAAAAACAAAAAAAATAATTAAGGTTCCATGCACACTGGACGTTAAAATAACGTTCTACAAATGCCAGTAACTTTGCATTGAGTCTTTCAATGTTTTTTAATGTTTTTGCAATAGCTCATATTACCATTTTTTTTTTCCCAATGGATCAAAAATATAAAAAACGTTTGGCTCCATGCACACTGAAGCTCATAAATGGTTGTTTGTTTTTTTTTGGGGAGTTTGGGCATTTTTTTTTAAACAGCCCATAAACTCCCCTCTGTGTTATCCTATGTGTCCATAGCACACATGGAAATTTTTTTGAACTTTTATCAGCAGAGGAGTTTATGGGCTGTTTTCTGAATGCCATAAAATCGCGTTCAGGAGTCGTTTTTCTGACCACAAAAAATGCCAAACGCTCATAAACGCTGATAAACGTTGAGAACCCGCTCTCAAACGTTTTTTTTTAAATCTTTTTCATTTTATTTTATTTTTTAATTTTTTTTTTTGTTTGAAAGCACACAGCTTCTAACAGTATACATTATAAATAAGCGATCAGGAAGTTTACACAGTAGAATATCCTTTACATTTTCTATTTTCTGAACTTTTTATTTGTCACTTTTTGCATTAAATGCACCCGATGGTATACACACCCCTCAAGTATCTAGAGGTTGCAGAATACCTCTTAACCACTTCCCGACCGGCGCACGCCGATGTACGTCGGCAGAATGGCATGGGCAGGCATACTGGCGTACAGGTATGTCCGGTTTTAAATGCCGCCCCGGTCACGGGTCCCGCGGACTCCATCGCCACGGGCATACCCGCGATCATCTCACAGGACGGCTGAACGGGTAGATGCCGTTGTAAACAGCATCTCCCCGTTCTGCCTAGCAACAAGTGACGTTGATCTCTGCTCCATGTGATTGGAGCAGAGATCAGTGTTCACTAAAACAAAGCCCAGCGCCCCCAGAGTTAGTAACACACCCCTAGGAACACTTAACCCCTACACTGCCACCCACTGGTTAACCCCTTCAATGCCAGTGTCATTTACACAGGAATCACTGCATTTGTATAGCACTGATTGCTGTATAAAAAATGTGTCAAAAATGTCCGATGTGTCCGCCATAATGTCGCAGTCACAATAAAAATCGCTGATCACCGCCATTACTAGTAAAAAAAAAATTATTAATAAAAATGCCATAAATTTATCCCCTATTTTGTAAACGTTATAACTTTTGCACAGACCAATCAATAATCGCTTATTGAGATTTTTTTTACCAAAAATATGTAGAAGAATACGTATCGGCCTAAACTGAGGGAAAAAAATGTTTTTTTATATCATTTTGGGGGATATTTATTATAACAAAAAGTAAAAAATAATGCATTTTTTTCAAAATTGACGCTCTATTTTTGTTTATAGCGCAAAAAATAAAAAACGCAGAGGTGATCAAATACCACCAAAAGAAATCTCTATTTGTGGGGGAAAAAAGGACGTCAATTTTGTTTGGGAGCCACGTCGCACGACCACACAATTGTCAGTTAAAGCAACGCAGTGCCGAATCGCAAAAAGTGGTCTGGTCTTAAGCCAGCAAAATGGTCCGGGGCTGAAAGTGGTTAATAAGAGCAGCGCCATATCTATTCCCCCCTTTTTCTCACATTTTTTTTCTAGATTTACCTTAGGCTAAATTTCTAGATAAAGGCTGCAGCTCTTCACATATATTTTTCATTTTAATTTTCATTTGTACCATAAGCGCGGGAATCAAATCTTTCACAAACGTTTGCGCATTCTCAAGTTTGTTTCTTTTGTTTGTTTCGGTATGACACAAAAAAGTGGAGAAACAAAAAGCCAAATCTAAAACATTCCACGCAAAACTCCAAAAACAGACTGGACAAAATTATTGGCACCCTCAGTTTAATATTTGATAGCACACCCCTTAGAAAAATGAACTGAAATCAATGGCTTCTTGTAACCTTCAGTGAGTTTCTTGCACCTCTCTACTGGAATTTTGGACCTCTCTTTTCGCCTACTGCTCCAAGTCATTTCACAACTGCTGTTTTGAGATCTCGCCACAGGTTCTCTATGGGATTTGGATCTGGACTCGTTGTTGGACAGTTCAGTACTCTCCAGCACTTTGTCTAATGCCCCGTACACACAGTCGGAAATTTCCGACGGAAGAGGTCCGACCGGATTATATTGTCGGAAAATCCGATCGCGTGTGGGCTCTGTCGGACTTTTTCCGTGGGAAATTCCGAAGGAAATAAATTGAGAGCAGGATCTAAAATTGTCCGACCAAAAAAATCCGATCGGACTTTTTCCGAACGTTTCTAGAGAATTCCGACGTACAGTGCCACGCATGCTCAGATCAAATTACGAGACCAAAGCTATTGGCTACTAGCCTGAACGTAGTCCCATCGTTTGAAAAACAAATGTCACCACGTTCCGAACAACAACTTTGTCCAACCATGTGAATACAACACAAGATTCGGACAAAATCCGTCGGAAAAAATCAGACGGATTTTGTGGTCGGAATGTCCGACCGGGTGTACAAGGCGTTATGCCGCGTACACACGACCGGACTTTTTCTGACAGCAAAGGTCCGACGGAACGAATCCACCAGACAATTCCATCGTGTGTGGGCTCCATCGGACCTTTGCTGTCCAAAAATCTGACGGACTTTAGAAATAGAACATGTTTCACATTTTTCCCAGTTCCTATGGAGAAATCCGCTCGTCTGTATGCTAGTCCAACGGAGGAAAACCGACGCTAGGGCAGCTATTGGCTACTGGCTATGAACTTCCTTATTCTAGTCCGGCCGTACATCATCACGTTAGAATCCGTCGGACTTCGTTGTGTGATTGTGTGTGGCCAAGTCCATTCATTCGGAAAGTCCATTGAAACTCCGCCAAAAGTCCGTCGGGAAGACCGTCGGACCTAGTCTGCCGGAGAGTCCGGTCGTGTGTACGCGGCATTACACCATTTCTGGGTGCTTTTTTGATGTGTGTTTTGGGTCATTGTGCTGCTGTAAGACCCATGACCTCTGACGGAGACCCAACTTTCTGACACTGAGCCCTACATTGCACCCCAGAATGCTTTGGTAGTAGTTATTTAAAGAGTCGTTGTAATCATTTGATGAAGATTTTTTTTTTTTTTTCACTTTTGAATAAAAAATAAATAAAAAATAAATAGAAGGTTTTAGATTTGTCCGATTCCAAATTTATCGATTTGAATGTTTCAAATCGAAAAAAAATCTGTAAATTCAAAGAAAAATTAGAAAAAGACATAAAACAAATTCCAAATATGAATCCCAAATATAAATTGAACAAATCAACCTAATTTAACTAAACGAAATAATTAGAACAAAACAAAACAACTTTTTTCGTCATGCATACAACTATTTTGTCCAGTCCATTTTTGCAGTTTTTTTGTGGAATGTGTCAGATTTGAGTGTGATATAAATCACATAGAATCACTGGTGTCCATGTATAAGAGGTGATCAGTATTTGGTGTTATATCCCAACATGTTTCGCCAACTTTGGCTTTTTCAGTGAATTTTTCTAAGAAGGGCCACCAATTCTCGTAAAGTTCTATTAAGGATAAGAAATGTATGAATAACTATTTATTATGTATATGAACTTATCCTTTACAAGAAATGGTGGTCCTTAGAAAAATCCCCTGAAGAAGCCATAGTTGGCTTGTTGTTATTTTATGAATAAACTTTCTATTTTTATATAAAATGTATTCTCTCTATAACACCAAGTACTGATCACCTCCAAATTTGATTTGAAAGAAAATTTGAAAAAGACATAAAACAAATTCCAAATATGAATCCCAAATATATTTTGAACGAATGAACCTAATTAAACTAAACAAAATAACTAGATTAACAAATCGAAACAATGCAACTTTTTTCGTTATGCATCCAACTATTTTGTCCAGTCCATTTTTGCAGTTTTGTATGGAATGTGTCAGATTTTCTTTTTGTTTCTCCACTTTTTTGTGTCCTACCAATACAAGCAAAATAAATAAACACGAGAATGCCTGAACATTTGTAAATGCAACAATGTTTTGGATGAAGTGCTGCATTTTCTGACAGAAAGTAGCAGTAACAGGAGGATTGGGATTCTAACGGTGCCTCAGATTTAAAGAGAATACGTTTTATATAAAACTAGAAAGTATGATGCAAATCATGTAGAATCACGGGTGTCAATGTATAAGAGGTGATAAGGACTTGGTGTTATATTCTAACATGTTTCGCCAACTATGGCTTCTTCAGGGGATTTTTCTAAAGGACAACCATTTCGTGTAAAGTTCTATTAAGGATAAGATCATATACATAATCAATAGTTGAAAAGAAATTAATTAAAATTAATTAATTAAAACCGCGCTCTCTGCAAGGTATAATATTTCAAAAGTGTTTTAAAGTGAAAATGCTCTAATTGCATAGACCAAAATCAACAAACACAATAAACCATGTGGCGTAAAAATGATGTAAATCGTGTATAACGTCCACAACATTACAAACAAAATAAGTGATCAAATTGAGTGATTAAAAAATATTGATATTCAAAAAGTTCATTCAATTCATGTGAATCTTCCAAATCTCAGGGTGTGGCAAGGAATAGATCTTTGCTCCACCATCACCTGCCACACATCCTTTTCACCAGGATCCCATGACACCCATTACAGATAGTCATACATGACTTGTGGGTAATACCAATAGAAATTCCTCATGGCCACAGCTCTGGTCCAAGCGAATGATCAGTCAGGGATCCATCAACAGGTACTGACGAACACTTATCTCAAGGTGAAAGATTTTGCATAACCACAGCAGCTATCCAAGGATTGGTGGAGAATAAAAAGAAGGGGCTTCCATGGCGAAGTATATCACACTTTATTCCAAAATTTTAGGTTTAAAATCAAGTATCCATAGCAGCTAACACATCCACATGTTGGAGACGATGTTAGCGTTCCAGGCTGCGTTGCAAACAGCGGAAGTGATGTATCATGTTCAAGCCACCCTACGCATTTTGTCAGCACGTTCTGACGTCATCAGGGGTCAAGTGTATGAATAATCAATAGTTTTTCTTAATATTTTTTATCCTCAATAGGATTGGTGGTCCTTAGAGAAATTCCCTGAAGATGCCAAAGTTGGCAAAACATGTTGGGATATAACATCAAATACTGATTACCTCTTATACATGGACACCAGTGATTCTATGTGATTTATAACATACTCTTTTTTTTTATTATTGAACCCAATATATGTTGTTATTTTATGAATAATTTTTTTATTTTTATATAAAATGTAGGGCTGTTACTGATTAAAATGTTTGTGTTCGATTAATCTATTTATTTTTTAATCGATTAATCAACTATTTTTGATTAATTTTGATTAATTATAATGCACATACAAATCCAACTACTTTTAGCTGATCTCCTTGCATTGCAGCTCTGCATTAGTCAGTGGTAAATGTGGCATGCACTATATACAATCACCCGACACTAGTTAGTTTCCACAATCCATGACTTAACTTCACAGTTCACACAAATACGTTTTAAATTCAAACTGTAGCACTGACGTTTTTTCCACAGTAACATGACAATCCCTCCAGCTCCGGTCTAACTAAGATCTAAGTGCTCACCGCTTAAGTATAAGATTTAATTTTTGTGTTAAAACACAAACTACTCACATAAAGATGATAAAAACACAGCATGTAAAGCCGACAATCGTGTTAGTTCCATAGGGCAGCAGCGGGTGACGTCATGCGTAGCTCCTCCTCCGTATGCGTTATGTTCAATCAGAACTTCGATGTCACCGGACTCCTCCCCCCTTCCCTTCGTTAGCAGACAGAGGCACTTGGGGAAGGGGGGAGGACGTGACGTCACCAGATCTCCGACGGAACTCCCTGAAGACCCGGAAGCCGGCGGAGAGGTGAGTATTTTGATAGATAAAAGATTTTTTGATCGATCAAAAATTTTTACGATTAATCGGGGAATTAATCTTTAATTTCCACAGCCCTAAGAAAATGTATTCTCTTTTATCTGGAGCACCATTATAACCCCAATCCTCCTGTTTCTGCTATTATTCAATAGGGATACGGTGCCGGATATTATAGTGTCACCTAATCTATCACTTGAGCTGACAGAAATGCAGGGGGGGGGGGGGCAATATTTTTGGCCATGACTGTATCAATCCACTCAGATTAGTAAAAGTCAACAACATCAGTTTTAGGGAGAGGGTGGCCATCAATACTAATGATTATTAAAGTTAATTTAATTAAGTCAATGTTAATGTTAATTTAGTCGACTAAACGACTAAAACATTTTTGTCGTCTAAAATGACTAAAACATTTTAGTCGACTAAATGAATACTATTTTAGTCGACTAAAATACGACTAAAACGAAAACAATTGAGATGACTAAAATACGACTAAAACTAAAAGCCATTTTAGTCAAAAGACTAAAATGAGACTAAAACTAAAATTCCATTTTAGTCAAAAGACTATGACTACAACTAAATTGCAATTACTGAAATGTAATGGAGATTTTATTCGACTAAAACGTAGGACATTTTAGTCAACTAAAATGTACTGGAGACTTAGTCAACTAAATACCACTAATGCCGAGTACACACGACCGGATTTTTCGACATCAAAGGTCCAACGGAACGATTCCGGCGGACCATTAGATCGTGTGTGGCCTGCAGCGGACTTTTGATTTGCAAAAATCCGACAGACTTTAGAAATGGAACATGTTTCAAATTTTTCCGCCGGAACTCCACCGGACCCAGTTCCTACCGAGAAATCCGCTCGTGTGTATGCTAGTCCGATGGACAAAAACCGACGCGAAGGCAGCTATTGGCTACTGGCTATGAACTTCCTTATTCTAGTCCGGTCATACGTCATCACGTTCGAATCCATCGGACTTTGGTGTGATTGTGTGTGGCCAAGTCCGTTCATTCGGAAAGTCCGTCAGAACTCCGCCGAAAGTCCGTCGGACCTAGTCCCTCAAAGTCCGGTTGTGTGTAGGCGGCATTAAACTAAAACACTTGCAGAAGACTAAAATGGGACTAAAATTAAAATGTTATTTTAGTTCTAAGACTAAAATTAACACTGATTAATAGGGGCATATAATAGTATAGAAACCACTGACCGCCAATTTTGTAAAGGCTTACGAGGTATGTCTATTAAATAACGAGACTGTGATCCCACCTAGTAAACAAAACAGTCAGAACCGGTTATAACCGCATGCATGGTGACCTTGAACATGTTTTGAAGCTGCAAGAAAACAGCAACACTCAGTTGATTGCGAGTCACCATTTAGTTTGGTTGTGTTTTCTGTACTGTGCCGAAAAAAAAGCTAAGTTTAACAACGTGTCAATTTGAAATTTCTATTAAAATTGCACAAAACACCAACAGAATGTTTTCAAACGCTTATTATTATAGCTTATAGGAATGACGGCCCGTCTTGTGGACGCACATGTTTGAGTGGCACATAAGATTCAGCAAGGGACGTAAGAATAAATTCCCAAAAGTTAAATCAGTGCTTAAAGGGGCATGTTTTGAGTCAGTTGATGCCGTAAAGAAGAAAACTGCGGATGTGTCGAAACAGCTGACAGAAATAGATTTTCTCCATCCCTTTGACCAATGGAAAACAAGGCTGCAGAAATGTATTAGTGCAAATGGGGAATATATTGAAGGGGGCAAGACATTTGTAATGCATATAAATGAAGGTGAGTTATTTAATCAGTCTCGTTATTTAATAGACACACCTCGTATATCAGGTGTAATATGGTAAAGGGACTATAGAAAAGTGAATTGTTTTTCAGAGGTGTGGAAAACATTTTTTGCTTGTGTGATTGAACAATAAGGAGGAGGGGGGGGGACTTTACAGAGGAAATTCACCCCACCTGTGTCATTTTATTATCTCGCAAGGCAACTGTGCGAAGCGGCAGCCGGTCTTGGGAGAATGATTATGTAGGCTCTGCTCCCTGAACGTCCCCTCTACAGGAAGCCTAAAATAAAACACAGTGAGCGAGAATGACATTTGCTAAGGTAATATAACAACTCCCATGTACATATAAACTTACTAACGCATACCTCCCAACTTTTTGAGATGGGAATGAGGGACACCTATCAGCAAAAGTATGCAGGCATGGGACACGCCCCCTGCCACGCCCCTTAACTACTTCCCGACCGCCGGCCATCAAATGACGGCCAGGCGGCGCACCTATTGTGGCGGGAGGCCGTCATATGGAGGAGGCCGTTTAAACAGGGAATGCGCGCGATCGTGCGCACGCATCCCTGTTTCTGCGGTGGCGCCGTGTCACGGAGACACCGCTCGCCACCGAAGGGGGTGAACAGCCATTGGTTATGGCTGTTTACCATATGATCGGCCGTGATGAAGTCACGGCTGATCACAGATGGCCACACCCCCACTGTGCGCGTGCACGTCGGTGGCGGCGTGTTCCCCGTTAACACTGCATGTCACCGACGCTGGTAAACAGCCATTGGCCGGCTGTTTACCCACGTGATCGGCTGTGATCCTTTCACAGCCAATCACTAAAATGTAAACAAACCGCGGTAACGAGATGTTACCGGGTTCTCCTCCTCACACAAACCGATCGTGTGTGAGGAGGAAACTGTGGTAACATCTCGTTACTGCTTACAGTGTACACCAATCACACTGATTGCCCCCTCCCCAATAAAGAGGACCTGTCACCACCCCTCATAGTACTTGTCACTCACAGTCCATCAGAGCACCTGTCACAGCCCATCAAAGTACTCGAGTACCTGTCACAGCCCATCAGAGTACCCGAGTACCTGTCACAGCCCATCAGAGTACCCGAGTACCTGTCACAGCCCATCAGAGTACCCGAGTACCTGTCACAGCCCATCAGAGTACCCGAGTACCTGTCACAGTCCATCAGAGTACCCGAGTACCTGTCATGGTCCATCAGAGTACCCGAGTATCTGTCACAGTCCATCTGAGTACCTGTTACAGTTCATCTGAGTACCTGTCACGGTTCATCCGAGTACCTGTCATGGTTCATCCGAGTACCTGTCATGGTTCATCCAAGTACCTGTCACGGCCCATCAGAGTACCCGAGTACCTGTCCCAGTCCATCTGAGTACCTGTTACAGTTCATCTGAGTACCTGTCACAGTTCATCTGAGTACCTGAGTACCTGTCACAGTTCATCTGAGTACCCGAGTACCTGTCACAGTCCATATGAGTACCTGAGTACCTATCACCGCCCTTCAGAGTACCCAAATAGCAGTCACCAGGCCATCAGAGAACCTGTCACCAGGCCATCAGAGTACCCGAGTACCTGTCACCAGGCCATCAGAGTACCCGAGTACCTGTCACCAGGCCATCAGAGTACCCGAGTACCTATTTGCAGCCCATGCAATATTTGTTGGGGTGTTTGCTTCTAATATATATATAGATATGTAGCAGTATAAATTTGGGCCAAAATGTATGAAGAAAAATGACTAATTAGCAAAAATTTATGACAGAAACAAAGAAAAGGGCATTTTTTTCACAACATTTACGTTTTATTTTATTTATAGCACAAAAAAAAAAAAACACTAGTGATTAAATACCACTAAAAGAAAGCTCTATTTGTGTGGAAAAAAGGACGCAAGTTTCATATGGGTACAGTGTTGCATGACTGAGTAATTGTCATTCAAACTGTGAGAGCGCTGAAAGCTGAAAATTGGTCTGGTCTGGAAGGGGGTGTAAGTGCACTGTATTGAGGTGGTTAAAGGAGAATTGTACAAAAAACAAGATTGGTTAAACCCACAAGTGTTATTATTATTTTTTTTTTTACCACTACTATATTGGCTTTTGGAATTTACAAATGCAGCAATTTAGAAATCGGATGAAAAGTTTAGCACTTGAAAAAACTTTTTGATAGATAAACAGTGCATTTTATATACAACTTTACAGATCAGACCAAAATGATGGACAAATGAGGAGAAAATAGGGACAGAGGGACAAAATCAGGGACAGTCCCTCGAAATCAGGGACAGTTGGGAGCTATGCTATCAAATACGATACATAAAAAACACATTTTTAAATGGGTACACA
>NW_027507764.1:39305632-39380632 GCF_037356315.1 Lithobates pipiens | reverse complement strand
ACGCGGGGACTGTTCGCCCAACTTTGTCCGTCAAACAGTTTCGGCAAACAGTCCGCTCAAAATTAGCATGGACGGACATGGCCACACACGACGTACGAACAGTTTGCTGAAACCGTGCGCGATGACGTGAACGGCACGTACGACGGGACGAAAAATACGACGTCCTATACACTGCATTATAACTTTCGGCGTGTAAAGCCTTTCTGAGCATGCGCGGAACTTAGTTTGTCGAACAAGCCTACACACGAGGGAACTGTTCGCTGAAACAAGGTTTCAGCGGACAGTTTTTCGGAAATTCCGAAAAACCTTGTTCAGCGGACTGTTCGCTGAAACTGTCCGCTGAAAGCCCACACACGAGCGGACTGTTTGCCGAAACACTGTTCAGCAGGCAAAGTTGGGCGAACAGTCCCCGCGTGTGTACGCAGCCTTAGTCCGCTGAACCGTGTTTCAGCGGACAATCCGCTCGTGTGTGGGCTTCAGCGGACTTTTTCAGCGGACAGTCTGACGGACTTTGTCTTTCGGAATTTCCGTAATTTTGTCCGTTCAAACTTGGTTTTGTCCGTTCAAACTTGGTTTCAGCGGACAGTCCGCTCGTGTTTAGGCAAGTTGGACGGACTAAGTATGGCACATGCTCAGAAAGGATTTACACGGCCGAAGGTTGCATTTCAGTGTATTGGACGTCGTTTTTCTAGTCCCATCGTACGTGCTGTACACGTCATCGCGCACGTTTTCAGCGGACTGTCTGTTCATCGTGTGTGGTCAAGTCCGTTCATTCAAAAGTTGAACGGACTGTCTGTCGGATTGTCTGACGAACTTAGTTGGGCAGACAATCCGCCCGTGTGTACGCGGCCTCAGTCTCCTCTCTAATTCATTCCAAAGGTATTCTAATCGGGTTGAGGTCAGGACAAGTTCCTCTGCCCCAAACTCATACATCCATGTCTTTATGGTCCTTTGTCGTCCCCCCACCCCCTGCCACTCGCTAGTGTTTCTTGGGCTTAGACCCCTTTCACAGCAGGGCGTTTTGCAGGCGCTATAGCGTTAGAAATAGCGCCTGCAATCCGCCCTAAAAAAGCTGCACCATTGTCTGTAGTGTTAAATAGGGATGAGCCGAACACCCCCCGGTTCGGTTCGCACCAGAACTTTTGAACGGACCCCAAATTCGTACGAACGTTAGAACCCCATTGAAGTCTATGGGACTCGAACGTTCGAAATGAAAAGTGTTAATTTTAACGGCTAATATGCAAGATACTGTCCTAAAAAGGGTTTGGGACCTGGCTCCTGCCCCAGGGGACATGGGTCAATGCAAAAAAATCTTTTAAAAACGGCCGTTTTGGCGGGAGCACTGATTTTAATGACGATTAAAGTGAAAAAAAAAAAAGTGAAATATTCCTTTAACCACTTAAGGACCGCCGTATTGCCATTGTACGTCATCGCAATGGCACAGGCAGGCACAAGCACGTAGATGTACGTGCCTGCCTTCCAGCGGGTGGGGGGTCCGATCGGACCCCCTCCCGCTGGATACGGCGGTCCGTTTTCCTCCAGGAGCGATCCGTGATGAGGGGATGGCCGTTGGTTTCTGGCCACCCCCTCTGGATCGCTCCTGACCAATGACGAACTTCCTCCCACTGTGTATTGTTTACACAGGAAGGAGGAAGTGATGTCATTCTCCTCGGGGCGGTCTTTTTGACCGGACTACGAGGAGAAGACTAAATGTAAGTGCACCAAAACACTACACTGACACATAGGTACACATAGGTACACAAACCCCCCCCCCCCATTCCCCCCCCCGATCGCCCCCCGACCCCCCCGCCCCCCCTCCCCCCCCAGTCACAGTGTCACTGATTGCATTGATCATTTCTTTACTGATCAATGCATTTAGTGTCAGTTGTAACAGTTAAAACTGTCAGGGCAGTTAGTGTTAGGTCCAGGGTAGCCCCCTATCACCCCCAATAAAGATTTAACCCCCTGATTGCCCCTAGAGTTAACCCTTTCACCCCCTTTTGCCAGTGTCACTAAGCGATCATTTTTCTGATCGCTGCATCAGTGTCGCTACTGTCACTAGGTAGCTAGTTATTTTTTTAGGTTCACCGCCAGGTTTTTATATCGCTAGGTACCCCGATATACTACCTAGTGATGGACGAACTTCCGACGGGACGTTTCGCGAACGCGAAACGCGAACGGACACAAACGTTCGCGAAAACGACCGTTCGCCGCGGGCTCCATTGACTTCAATGGGAGGCGAATTTCGCAAACCTTTAGGTCGAATTTGCGGCCACGGGGTAATTATTAGGGGGTAGCACGTAGTCCCACCACCTGGACAATAGCATAATACATGTATGAGGTGAATTTGGGATCGATAACTACAAGCATTTTTTTTTTATTTGGGAAATTGTTCTGACAATTCAGGACTATGGAGCTAATGAAGGCAATGGAGGAGAGGGAAGGTCAGGGACCAGGGTAGGCAAACAAGAGGGTGCAGGAGATACAGAGCACTGACAGCAGCACCGTAATACAGAGCACTGACATCAGCACCGTGACATACAGCGCTGACAGCAGCTCCGTGACATACAGCGCTGACAGCAGCTCCGTGACATACAGCGCTGACAGCAGCTCCGTGACATACAGCGCTGACAGCAGCTCCGTGACATACAGCGCTGACAGCAGCTCCGTGACATACAGCGCTGACAGCAGCACCGTGACATACAGCGCTGACAGCAGCTCCGTGACATACAGCGCTGACAGCAGCTCCGTGACATACAGCGCTGACAGCAGCTCCGTGACATACAGCACTGACAGCAGCTCCGTGACATACAGCGCTGACAGCAGCTCCGTGACATACAGCGCTGACAGCAGCACCGTGACATACAGCGCTGACAGCAGCTCCGTGACATACAGCGCTGACAGCAGCTCCGTGACATACAGCGCTGACAGCAGCTCCGTGACATACAGCGCTGACAGCAGCTCCGTGACATACAGCGCTGACAGCAGCTCCGTGACATACAGCGCTGACAGCAGCACCGTGACATACAGCGCTGACAGCAGCTCCGTGACATACAGCGCTGACAGCAGCTCCGTGACATACAGCGCTGACAGCAGCTCCGTGACATACAGCACTGACAGCAGCTCCGTGACATACAGCGCTGACAGCAGCTCCGTGACATACAGCGCTGACAGCAGCACCGTGACATACAGCGCTGACAGCAGCTCCGTGACATACAGCGCTGACAGCAGCTCCGTGACATACAGCGCTGACAGCAGCTCCGTGACATACAGCGCTGACAGCAGCTCCGTGACATACAGCGCTGACAGCAGCTCCGTGACATACAGCGCTGACAGCAGCTCCGTGACATACAGCGCTGACAGCAGCTCCGTGACATACAGCGCTGACAGCAGCACCGTGACATACAGCGCTGACAGCAGCTCCGTGACATACAGCGCTGACAGCAGCTCCGTGACATACAGCGCTGACAGCAGCTCCGTGACATACAGCGCTGACAGCAGCTCCGTGACATACAGCGCTGACAGCAGCTCCGTGACATACAGCGCTGACAGCAGCTCCGTGACATACAGCGCTGACAGCAGCTCCGTGACATACAGCGCTGACAGCAGCTCCGTGACATACAGCGCTGACAGCAGCTCCGTGACATACAGCGCTGACAGCAGCTCCGTGACATACAGCGCTGACAGCAGCTCCGTGACATACAGCGCTGACAGCAGCTCCGTGACATACAGCGCTGACAGCAGCTCCGTGACATACAGCGCTGACAGCAGCTCCGTGACATACAGCGCTGACAGCAGCACCGTAAGCAGCCCCAGGAGGAAGTCAGCACAGCACAGGGATGGTGTGATCCCCTCATAATAAGAACCCCCAGGAGGAAGTCAGCACAGCACAGGGATGGTGGGAGCCCCTCATAATAAGAACACCCAGGAGGAAGTCAGCACAGCACAGGGATGGTGGGAACCCCTCATAATAAGCAGCCCCAGTAGAAATATGACACCGCTCAACCTCTTCAAAGAGGAGGGTAGGGGCATATAGTACGGTGTGCTTTTTTGGGTCAGGGAAGTGAGCCAAATGAATTAAGAAGGTCTGTGTGCTTGATTCCAAAAATTGTTTATAGACATATACATGGTCTACTGATCACATGTGTTGAATTCCTCCGAGATCCATGCCTCATTCATTTTTAGAAATGTGAGGTAGTTAACACTGTGGTGAGCTAGGCGAGTACGCTTATCGGTCACAATCCCCCCTGCTGCGCTGAACGTCCTTTCGGACAGGACACTGGATGAGGGGCAAGCCAACAGTTCGATTGCAAATTGGGCAAGCTCTGGCCAGAGGTCAAGCCTGCCCACCCAGTAGTCTAGGGGTTCATCACTCCTCAGAGCGTCCACATCGGCCGTTAACCCAATGTAGTCGGACACCTGACGGTCTAGGCGTTCCCTGATGCTGGATCCGGATGACACCTGTCGATGGGTCGGCTGAAAGAATGACCTCATATCCGAAGTCACCAACACATCTTCAAACCGGCCTCTTCTTGCAGGCGCTGTTGGATTGGTACCCGCAAATCCTTCTCTGGGAGTGGGAATTGCTCCTCTGCCAGCGCACGCAAAAGCAGAATGCAGCATTTCTCGAAGCAAGGCCTGGAAGTGCTGCATTCTGACAGCCCTCTGCGACGGCGGTAACATTTCCGCCATTTTGTGTTTGTACCGGGGGTCTAAGTACGTTGCCACCCAGTACTGGTCCTTGACCCTCATGCTTTTTATACGGGGGTCCCTATTAAAACACTGGAGCATGAAGGCCCCCATTTGCACTAAAGTGGAAGCGGTGTGGTGGCCTGGCTCCTGCTCATCATCCAGGATAATGTCGTCCTCTTCATTCTCCTCTCCCCATCCTCGCACAACAGGGATCCCAGAAAGGTTTAAAGCATGCTCTTCTTGCTCCTGCTCATCCGCCCCGGCACCATCCTCCTCTGACTCCTCATCAGACTCCTGTTGTTGACTTGTCTCAGATAGAGTAGCCCCCCCTGGGAATTCATCCAGCATTGCGACTTCCTCATCTTCCCGCTCCTGCTCCTCCACAGCCTGATCAATGACACGACGCAATGCACGCTCCAGAAAGAAGGCATAAGGTACCATGTCACTGATGGCGCCATGGCTGCGACTGACCAGTTTGGTGATCTCCTCAAATGGCCGCAGAAGTCTGCATGTGTCGCGCATGAGCAGCCACTGGCGCGGTGAAAAAAAACCCAGCTCCCCAGAACCGTTTCTTTCGCAGAGTTCATACAGGTAGACGTTAACTGCACGTTTCTGCTGGAGCAGCCTATCAAGCATATAGAAGGTTGAGTTCCATCGCGTCGGGCAATCGCAAATAAGACGTCTGACCGGCAGATGGTGTCGCCGCTGAATGTCAGCAAGGCGAGCCATGGCCGTGTAAGATCTTCTGAAATGGGCCGAGATTTTCCTTGCCTGCCGCAAGATGTCCTGGACCCCAGGGTATTTGACAAGGAATCGCTGCACGACCAAGTTTAAGACGTGTGCCATGCACGGCACGTGCGTGATTTTGCCCTGTTTCAATGCGCTAAGCAGATTGGCACCGTTGTCACACACCACTTTACCAACTGTCAAATTGAGCGGTGTTAGCCACTCATCTGCCTGTGAACGCAAAGCTGAAAGGAGTGCCGGGCCAGTGTGGCTCTTTGCTTCCAGGCACAACAGACGCAGCACGGCATGGCAACGTCTCACCTGGCATGTGGAATAGGTTCTGGGGAGCTTGGGCGGTGCAGTGGAAGAGACGCTAGCAGCGGAAAAGGAGGAGGCAGCTGAGGAGGAGAGGGAGGAGGATGGAGTAGGAGGAGGAGAAGAAGAGTCAGGCCTGCATGCAATCCGTGGCGGTAAAACCAAATCTACACGGGTGCCACGGGTTACATGCTTGACGGCCGTCAGAAGGTTCACCCAGTGGGCAGTAAAACTGATATACCTTCCCTGCCCGTGTTTGCTAGACCACGTGTCTGTGGTCAGATGTATCTTGGCACCGACACTGTGTGCCAGAGATACATTCACTTGCCGCTGAACATGGCCATATAGCTCTGGGATGCCCTTCTCTGAGAAATACTTCCTTCCTGGGACCTTCCATTGTGGTGTTCCAATGGCCACAAATTTGCGAAAGGCCTCCGAGTCCACCAGTTTATATGGCAGTAGTTGGCGGGCTATGAGTTCTGACAAGCCAGCCGCCAACCGTTGGGCAAGAGGGTTATCCGGCGTCATCATTTTTTTACGCTCAAACATTAGGCCCACGGAAGCCTGCCTTTTTGCAGAAAAATGTGAGCTTGGCGTGATGGAAGGTGGAGTGGAGGACAATTGTGAGGAGAGAGGAGAAGGAGAAGTAGAAGACGAGGCTGGACGGTGAGAGCCTGCAGTGTGGCTTTGTGTGTTCCGTTGCTCCCACTGGGCTCGGTGATGGCTGCTCATGTGCCTTCTTAAGGCGGTCGTCCCTAGGTGAGTATTGGGCTTACCGCGACTAACGCGTTGACTGCAAAGATTGCAGATGGCAACGCTATTGTCAGCAGCGGACACGTTAAAAAAAGCCCACACTGCGGAGCCATGTGCCGGTGTCCTGGGAGCGCCAGATGTGACCGTACATGGTCGATGACTCGCTCCTGATACATTTGCAGTCTGCTTTGTCCCTGCTGTGCAATGTAAGTCATTGCTGCTTCTCCTCCCTATCTGCTGGTCCATATCTCCCTCTGAACTCCCCTCCTCTTCCTCTCTTGTGGGCACCCACGTGACATCACTAGACACGTCATCATCAACGTCACCTTCCCCACCGCTATAAGTAGAGTAGGCAGCAACACCGGGGACCAACCTCCTCCTTGGGCTGATCTGGGTACTGGCGTCAGACTGCTGAGTAGCGCTTGTTGCTACCTCCTCTTCCTGATCCAATACCAAGAGTGGCTGCGCATCAGAAATGTCCTCTTGATATGGATCGGAAAATAATTCCAGTGACTCAAGCGGAAGGTATGTGGTGGTGGTGGTGGTGGTCGTGTTGTTGGTGGTAGTGTCTTTGGGGGTGCACATAGCAGAGAGTGAAGAAGAGGGTGCAGATCGAGAGGATGAGGAGGGTGCAGAAGAGTAAGGCTGAGCGAGCCACTCAACCAAGTCTGGTGCATCCTTTAAAGTAATTGAACGCACCTTCTGCAACTTCCCACTTTGGCTCAAGCCTGTTGCTCCTGCCCTACCCCTACCACCCCTGCGGAAGGGCCTGCCTCTTCCTCTGCATGTCATTTTTTAAATGACCCTGTGACAAAACTCTTAGTCCCTATACCGCTGAAGGACTGCTGCAGTATAGGTGAGCGGTCAGCAGTGGTGCACGTCAACCCTATCTATTGTGGACCTATAGCGGTCCTTACAGAACAGCAGACTGTACCGCACTCAAGCCTATGTACCGTAGCACCCTATACCAAGTTACCAGTCCTTATAAGAACTTTTGTGGACCAAGCAGGTTGTGTATTAGTGTTTAGCAGACTGTACGTCAGTCCCTATACCGCTGAAGGACTGCTGCAGTATAGGGCAGCGGTCAGCAGTGGTGCACGTCAACCCTATCTATTGTGGACCGATAGCGGTCCTTACAGAACAGCAGACTGTACCGCACTCAAGCCTATGTACCGTAGCACCCTATACCAAGTTACCAGTCCTTATAAGAACTTTTGTGGACCAAGCAGGTTGTGTATTAGTGTTTAGCAGACTGTACGTCAGTCCCTATACCGCTGAAGGACTGCTGCAGTATAGGGCAGCGGTCAGCAGTGGTGCACGTCAACCCTATCTATTGTGGACCGATAGCGGTCCTTACAGAACAGCAGACTGTACCGCACTCAAGCCTATGTACCGTAGCACCCTATACCAAGTTACCAGTCCTTATAAGAACTTTTGTGGAACAAGCAGGTTGTGTGTTAGTGATTAGCAGACTGTACGTCAGTCCCTATACCAATGAAGGACTGCTGCAGTATAGGGCAGCGGTCAGCAGTAGTGCACGGCAACCCTATGTATTGTGGACCGATAGCGGTCCTTACAGAACAGCAGACTGTACCGCACTCAAGCCTATGTACCGTAGCACCCTATACCAAGTTACCAGTCCTTATAAGAACTTTTGTGGACCAAGCAGGTTGTGTATTAGTGTTTAGCAGACTGTACGTCAGTCCCTATACCGCTGAAGGACTGCTGCAGTATAGGGCAGCGGTCAGCAGTGGTGCACGTCAACCCTATGTATTGTGGACCGATAGCGGTCCTTACAGAACAGCAGACTGTAACGCACTCAGGCCTATGTACCGTAGCACCCTATACCAAGTTACCAGTCCTTATAAGAACTTTTGTGGACCAAGCAGGTTGTGTGTTAGTGATTAGCAGACTGTACGTCAGTCCCTATACCAATGAAGGACTGCTGCAGTATAGGGCAGCGGTCAGCAGTAGTGCACGGCAACCCTATGTATTGTGGACCGATAGCGGTCCTTACAGAACAGCAGACTGTAACGCACTCAGGCCTATGTACCGTAGCACCCTATACCAAGTTACCAGTCCTTATAAAAACTTTTGTGGACCAAGCAGGTTGTGTGTTAGTGTTTAGCAGACTGTGCGTCAGTCCCTATACCGCTGAAGGACTGCTGCAGTATAGGGCAGCGGTCAGCAGTGGTGCACGTCAACCCTATCTATTGTGGACCGATAGCGGTCCTTACAGAACAGCAGACTGTACCGCACTCAAGCCTATGTACCGTAGCACCCTATACCAAGTTACCAGTCCTTATAAGAACTTTTGTGGACCAAGCAGGTTGTGTATTAGTGTTTAGCAGACTGTACGTCAGTCCCTATACCGCTGAAGGACTGCTGCAGTATAGGGCAGCGGTCAGCAGTGGTGCACGTCAACCCTATGTATTGTGGACCGATAGCGGTCCTTACAGAACAGCAGACTGTAACGCACTCAGGCCTATGTACCGTAGCACCCTATACCAAGTTACCAGTCCTTATAAGAACTTTTGTGGACCAAGCAGGTTGTGTGTTAGTGATTAGCAGACTGTACGTCAGTCCCTATACCAATGAAGGACTGCTGCAGTATAGGGCAGCGGTCAGCAGTAGTGCACGGCAACCCTATGTATTGTGGACCGATAGCGGTCCTTACAGAACAGCAGACTGTACTGCACTCAGGCCTATGTACCGTAGCACCCTATACCAAGTTACCAGTCCTTATAAAAACTTTTGTGGACCAAGCAGGTTGTGTGTTAGTGTTTAGCAGACTGTGCGTCAGTCCCTATACCGCTGAAGGACTGCTGCAGTATAGGGCAGCGGTCAGCAGTAGTGCACGGCAACCCTATGTATTGTGGACCGATAGCGGTCCTTACAGAACAGCAGACTGTAACGCACTCAGGCCTATGTACCGTAGCACCCTATACCAAGTTACCAGTCCTTATAAGAACTTTTGTGGACCAAGCAGGTTGTGTGTTAGTGATTAGCAGACTGTACGTCAGTCCCTATACCAATGAAGGACTGCTGCAGTATAGGGCAGCGGTCAGCAGTAGTGCACGGCAACCCTATGTATTGTGGACCGATAGCGGTCCTTACAGAACAGCAGACTGTACCGCACCCAAGCCTATGTACCGTAGCACCCTAGACAGACCAAGTTACCAGTCCTGATAAAGAGCTTTGTGGAACAAGTGAGTTGTGAATGATTAGCAGACTGCAGCAGAAGGGCAGCAGTCAAGTATAATATTCTTTCTATATTTGGAAGAAAGAATATTATACGTGTACAAGCCTATTACCGTACCACTGATACCAGTCCTGAAAAGAACCTTTGTGGAACTAATAGTAACAGCAAGTCTTTAAAATTATCCTCACTGCCTGACACACTGCTTCCTGCCTGTCCCTATACAAATTGGCAAAAAAGAGTAGGCTGGAACGATTAGCTGGAACAGCTCTTTTGTGGACCTGATAGTAACAGCTAATGATGATGATGATGATGATGATGAAGAAAGACTAATCTGGCTGAGCTGTCCCTAAAATAGCAGCATACAGCGCTCTGTCCCTTTATCTAAACTGACAAAAGAAACTCAGGCTGCTGACCTAACACCTATACCAGTCCTGAAAAGAACTTTTGTGTACCAAATAGCTAGCGTTTTCTCTGTCCCTACTCCACACAGGATCCTTTCCCTACAGTGACAGAAGAAAGAATGTAAAATGGCCACCGGATCGGGTGTATTTATAGGTTAGGGGGAATGTCCAAGTGTCCATGAGCTGTCATGTCTCAATTGGTTGTCCTGTAACACATGATAAACGTGTCACGAAAGGTTAAAGTTCTTGTATACATTAAACACGTAAGTCCGCCGGGGCGAACGACGGAAAAAGGCGTTCGAACCCGCGGACGGCGAAAGTCGGAAATTCGCCGCGAAACGACCGCCGGGCGAACCGTTCGGCCATCACTAATACTACCCAATAATGGTTTTAACCCCCTGATTGCTCCTAGTTAACCCTTTCACCCCCTTTTGCCAGTGTCACTAAGCGATCATTTTTCTGATCGCTGCATTAGTGTCGCTACTGTCGCTAGGTAGCTAGTTATTTTTTTAGGTTCACCGCCATGTTTTTATATCGCTAGGTACCCTGATATACTACCCAATAATGGTTTTAACCCCCTGATTGCCCCTAGTTAACCCTTTCACCCCCTTTTGCCAGTGTCACTAAGAGATCATTTTTCTGATCGCTGCATCAGTGTCGCTACTGTCGCTAGGTAGCTAGTTATTTTTTTAGGTTCACCGCCATGTTTTTATATCGCTAGGTACCCTGATATACTACCCAATAATGGTTTTAACCCCCTGATTGCCCCTAGTTAACCCTTTTACCCCCTTTTGCCAGTGTCACTAAGAGATCATTTTTCTGATCGCTGCATCAGTGTCGCTACTGTCGCTAGGTAGCTAGTTATTTTTTTAGGTTCACCGCCAGGTATTTATAGCGCTAGGTACCCCGATATACTACCCAATAATGGTTTTAACCCCCTGATTGCCCCTAGTTAACCCTTTCACCCCCTTTTGCCACTGTCACTAAGCGATCATTTTTCTGATCGCTGCATTAGTGTCGCTAGTGTCGCTAGGTAGCTAGTTTTTTTTTTAGGTTCACTGCTAGGTTTTTATTGCGCTAGGTCCCCCGATATACTACCCAATAATGGTTTTAACCCCCTGATTGCCCCTAGTTAACCCTTTCACCCCCTTTTGCCACTGTCACTAAGCGATCATTTTTCTGATCGCTGCATTAGTGTCGCTAGTGTCGCTAGGTAGCTAGTTTTTTTTTTAGGTTCACCGCCAGGTTTTTATAGCGCTAGGTACCCCGATATACTACCCAATAATGGTTTTAACCCCCTGATTGCCCCTAGTTAACCCTTTCACCCCCTTTTGCCACTGTCACTAAGCGATCATTTTTCTGATCGCTGCATTAGTGTCACTAGTGTCGCTAAGTAGCTAGTTTTTTTTTAGGTTCACCGCCAGGTTTTTATAGCGCTAGGTACCCCAATATACTACCCAATAATGGATTTAACCCCCTGATTGCCCCTAGTTAACCCTTTCACCCCCTTTTGCCAGTGTCACTAAGCGATCGTTTTTCTGATCGCTGCATTAGTGTCACTAGTGTCGTTAGGTAGCTAGTTATTTTTTTAGGTTCACCGCCAGGTTTTTATAGCGTTAGGTACCCCCATATACTACCCAATAATGGTTTTAACCCCCTGATTGCCCCTAGTTAACCCTTTCACCAGCGATCACAGTATAAGTGTCACTGGTGACGCTGGTTAGCCAGTTAGTTATTTAGGTTCCCCGTCAGGTTTTTATATAGTGCCAGGGACCCCCATATACTACCTAATAAAAATTTGAACCCCCTGATTGCCCCTAGTTAACCCTTTCACCACTGATCACCGTATAAGTGTTACGGGTGACTCTGGTTAGTTTGCTTTTTATAGCATCGGGGCACCCACCATTTATTACCCAATAAAGGTTTAACCCCCTGATCACCCGGCGGGTGATATCAATTAGGTTTTAGGGTCAGGGTCTGCGTCGCCCCAGGCAGCGCTAGGTTAGTGCCAGTACCGCTAACACCCACACGCAAAGCATAAACCTCCTGTAGTGGTATAGAATCTGAACAGATTAATATCTGATCTGATCAGATCTATACTAGCGTCCCCAGCAGTTCAGGGTTCCAAAAAAACGCATTGTTAGTGGGATCAGCCCAGCGTTTTGCCCCTCTGCCCAGCCCACCCAAGTGCAGTATCGATCGATCACTGTCACTTACAAAACACTAAACACATAACTGCAGCGATCGCAGAGTCAGGCCTGATCCCTGCGATCGCTAACAGTTTTTTTGGTAGCATTTTATATTTAAATCCGGAAGGCAGTGCTCTGTTTTTGGGGTCCCGTACGTGGCTAGGCTCCCAAAAAGTCCCCCACATGTGGTATCCCCGTACTCGGGAGAAGCAGCAGAATTTATTTTAGGGTGTAATTTGACTTATGCCCATAGCATGTGTGAGCAATATATCATTTAGTGACAACTTTGTGCAAAAAAAAAAAAAAGTTTGTAATATTCCCGTAACTTGTGGCAAAATATAAAATATTCCATGGACTCAACATGCCTCTCAGGGGTGTCTACTTTCCAAAATGGGTCATTTTGGGGGGTTTTGTGCTATTTTGGCATTTTATGGCCTTCGAAATTGTGATAGGTAGTGAGGAGTCAAATCAAAAATTTGCACCCTTAGGCCGCGTACACACGGGCGGATTGTCTGCCCAACTTAGTCCGCTGAACCGTGTTTCAGCGGACAATGTGTGTGGGCTTCAGCGGACAGTCTGACGGACTAAGTCTTTCGGAATTTCCGTAATTTTGTCCGTCCAAACTTGGTTTCAGCGGACAGTCCGCTCGTGAGTAGGCAAGTTGGACGGACTAAGTATGGCGCATGCTCAGAAAGGATTTACACGCCGAAGGTTGCATTGCAGTGTATTGGACGTCGTTTTTCTAGTCCCGTCGTACGTGCTGTACACGTCATCGCGCAAGCTTTCAGCGGGCTGTCTGTTCATCATGTGTGGTCAAGTCCGTTCATTCAAAAGTTGAACGGACTGTCTGTCGGATTGTCTGACGAACTTAGTTGGGCAGACAATCCGCCCGTGTGTACGCGGCATTAGAAATCCTGAAGGTGGTGATTGGTTTTCGGGGTGCCGTGCGCGACTAGACTCCCAAAAAGTCCCACACATGTGGTATCCCCATACTCAGGAGAAGTAGCGGAATATATTTTGGGGTGCAATTCCACATATAACCATGGCATGTGTGAGCAATATATCATTTAGTGACAACTTTTTGTAAATTTTTTATTTTTTTTGTCATTATTCAATCCCTTAGGACAAAAAAATAAATATTCAATGGACTCAACATACCCATCAGCAATTTCCTTGGGGTGTCTACTTTCCAAAATGGGGTCATTTGGGGGGGGGGGGTTGTACTGCCCTGCCATTTTAGCACCTCCAGAAATGAGATAGGCAGTGATAAATTAAAAGCTGTGTAAATTCCAGAAAATGTACTCTAGTTTGTAGACGCTATAACTTTTGCGCAAACCAAAAAATATACGCTTATTGACATTTTTTTTACTAAAGACATGTGGCTGAATAAATTTTGCCCTCAATGTATGACTAAAATTTAGTTTATTCGATTTTTCTTATAACAAAAAGAAGAAAATATCTTTTTTTTTTCAAAATTTTCGCTCTTTTTCCATTTATATCGCAAAAAATAAAAATCGCAGAGGCAATCCAATACCATCAAAAGAAAGCTCTATTTGTGGGAAGAAAAGGACGCAAATTTCGTTTGGGTGCAATATTGCATGACCGTGCAATTACCAGTTAAAGCAGCGCAGTGCGAAATTGGAAAAAGACCTCTGGTCCTTAAGGTGTTTATTGGTCCGGGGCTGTAGTGGTTAAATATGGTGCCTGGGGGGTGTCTGTAGTATGCCTGTGAAGTGCCACGTGTTTCCCGTGTTTAGAACAGTCCCTGCTCAAAATGACATTTAACGGAAATAACGTCATTTAAAGCTGCTTGCGGTTTTAATGTTATATCTGGTTCCTGCAATATGGTTGAAAATCATTCAGAAAAATGGCATGGGTAGCCCTCCCTGCCCATTACCAGCCTATTTGGGTCTTGTACGGATATTAAGGGGAACCCCGTACACATGTTAAAAAAAGGAAATGCGTGTGGCCCCCAGGCCCTATATACTAAGAACAGCAGTATACAGGCGGTGCAAACAAGACAGGGACTGTGTAGGTTTGTTGTGTTAAGTTGAATCTGTTTGTAATTTTCAACTGGTACATTTTTAAAGTGTAGCTCCAGTCAAAAAAAACTATTTTTAAGCTTTTTGGAAAACATAGGGAAGGGTTATCACCCCTGTATAATTTGTTTTGTCGTCCATCTTTTTCAGAGCATGCAGACAGCACGCACAATCTCCTAACACTGAATGAAAGCTCTATTTAAAACGAGCAAGATATTAGGCTATATAGGTGGATATAGCGGTGTATACTGCGTTCAGAGAATGCAGACAGCACGCACAATCTCCTAACACTGACTGAAAGCTCTATTATAAAAGATAGATATATCGCTAGATATATAGGTGAATATAGCGGTGTATACTGCGGTCAGGGCACGCAGACAACAACCACTACAGAAGAGCAAGAACGAAAAATCGGCCAATAACGATCGGTGTATACTGTGTTGAAGGTACACAGAACACCCACTAACTGCTACAGATGCCAACACACTACACAAGGCCCCCACGCTGGCGGCCTTATATAGTGTGGGGCGTGTACTACACAGCCTGAGCTATGATTGGCCACAGGCATCCTGCCTGTGGCCAATCATGGCTTTCCTCGCTGCCAGCGCTGTGATTGGCCAAGCATGTGGGGTCACAGTGCATGCTTGGCCAATCATGAGCCAGCAATGCACTGTGCCATCGCAGTGCATTGTGGGCCGTGAGCGCCACACGAATTTGGTGCGAACGACCCATAACGTTCGGAATTTGCCGAACGGGCGAACAGCTGATGTTCGACTCGAACACGAGGGTTCTCACACTACAGCGGTGCGCTGGCAGGACGTCAGGAAAAGTCCTGCCAGCAGCTTCTTTGGAGCGGTGAAGGAGCGGTGTGTTTACCACTCCTCCACCACTGCTCCCCATTGAAATGAATGGGGCAGCGCTCTAATACCGCCGGCAAAATGCCGCTATTGCGGCGTATTGCCGACAGTTTTAACCCTTTCTCGGCCGCTAGCGGGGGGGGAAAAGCGCCCCGCTAGCGGCCGAAATGCGCCTAAAAATAGCGGCGTTTTACCGCCCACACTATGGGCAGTGTGGTGTGAAAGGGGTCTTGCTGTTTCTGCCGCTCCCCAAGAAATGATCTGACGGTGCAACTGGCTGCTCCCATAGGTGATCAAAGACTAGATACTCTTTGATCACGTCTATGGCCTTGGAGGACCGGAGCGACGTCATAACATTATTTCCAGTCCAAGAGGACCTGTCATCCTTATTTCTTATTTTTTTACACTGTCCCTTTCATTTTTTTTATTTTTTTATCACTTTTGTTCCTATTACAAGGAATGTAAACATCCCTTGTAATAGGAACAAAAGTGATAAAAAAAAAAAATGAAAGTGTAAAAAAATTGAAAATAAAATAATAATAATTAAAAAAATTGAAAGCGCCCACCACTCCATGTTTACATTCCTTGTAATAGGAATAATATTGATAAAAAAAAGAAAAAAAAAGAAAGGGACAGTGTAAAAAATAAAAAATAAAAAAATAATTAAAAGATTGAAAGCGCCCCCCACCCTTCCATGGTTGCACGCAGAAGTGAATGAATACGTAAATCACACAGTCATAGATGTGCGCAGCCTATTGCACACAGCACTCCAAAGCTCAAACACACACACCTTTCTCTGCAGCCTCAGCTGTACAGGGCAGTGAATGAATAGGAAGTGTTGAGTGGCTTCCCGTTTATTCACAAACTGATGCATACCAAGCACAGTTTACTATTCTTCAGTTATGAATGGACACAATGAACGAGTATGTTCACTGTGTTAATTTAGTAAAAAAAAAAAAAATTGGGGCTTGTAAATTAAATAATTACTAGCCCCTTCCCCTGCTCTCCATCATGAAACATAGTGATTAGGGTGTGCCCAGGCACACCTGGCACACCCCCTGCGCACGCCTATGCACACAGGCATATGTAAACAGTGTTGACACCCTACATGTGAGGTATCGGCGCAAATGTTAGAGCGAGAGCGATAATTCTAGCACTAGACCTCCTCTGTAACTCTAAACATGTAACCTGTAAAGGCACTTAAAGCGGCGCCTATGGAGATTTTTTTAAGTACTGTAGTCTGTCGCCATTCCACGAGTGTACGGAGTTTTAAAGCGCGACGTGTTAGGTATCTATTTACTCGGCGTAACTGTCATCTTTCACCTTATACTAAAAATGTGGACAAATATTGTGTTTTGTTTAAAGTGTATTTAAAAATTGCAAATTGCAGGTGGCGTTGATAGGCAGTTGAGAAACAGTAAAAAAAATGACCTTAAAAATCTATCAATCAAAACCTGTGTAAAGGAGGCCCCAGGCTTTACATTTACTCTGAAATGAGCTTCTGACACTTTTTTTTTTTAATGGAAAAATATCTTCAGCTCCCCCCCCCCCCACACACAGGAATACATGGCATGTAAATGAGTCCCTCCTTGGCTGTTCTCGCAGTTACTGTGTATCTGTGTGAGTGCAGCGCCACCTGGTGTTCAGCATTAAAGTTTTCAACTTTAAAAAGTTTTCATAAAGAATAAATTTTAGAACAAACTATATTTTGTCATGATAATGTCAAGCAATGTGTTTCAGTGTCTTCATTGTGCTCCTTAAAAAAAAAAAAATTGTACTTATTTCTGAATTAGACAATTTTCCTATTTCATCCAGCTGCAGCGTATAAACCCGTATCTCCAGCAAATCTGCAGCGTCCCCTTTCAGGCAGTAGGAAGTGGACCTCTAAGGAATAAGGTGGAGAGAAGGAGGAGGTTCTGCCTGTTGGCTGTGTTATGCCTTGTACACGCGGTCAGACTTTCCGACGGAAAAAGATTCGATCGGATTATGTTGTCGGGGAAAATCCGATCGTGTGTCGGCTCTATCGGACTTTTTCCGTCGGAAATCCAGACGGAAAAAGCTTGAGAGCTGGATCTAAAATTTTCCCACAACAAAATCCGATCGGACTTTTTCCGATCGTTTGTAGAGAATTACGACAGACAAAGTGCCGCGCATGCTCAGATCAAATTACGAGACCAAAGCTATTGGCTACTAGCCTCTACGTAGTCTCGTCGTACGTCACCGCGTTCCGAACGATCGGATTTTCCGACAACTTTGTCCGACTGTATGCAACACAAGTTTCGGACAAAATCCGTCGGAAAAAATCTGACGGATATTGTTGTCGGAATGTCTGACCGTGTGTACAAGGGCATTAGGAGTTTTGCCAGAAGGACGGGTGATGGTGTTGCATGTGTTGGGCATCTGATCCACCAGGTTCGGCCAGCCCGCTCAATGGCCCTGGAAGACATTACATTCCTGCCACCACCAACGCCTTGGAGAGTAAAGATTTTTGAGCGAGCATAGAGGTTGATCTACTAAAGTCGGAAAGAGCAAAATCTGGTGCAGCTGTGCATGGTAGCCAATCAGCTTCTAACTTCAGCTTGTTCAATTAACCAATTGCCGGCCGCTGTATGTCGGCACAATGGCAGCGGTGGGCAAATGGGCGTACCTGTATGTCCCCTTTAATTTGTGGGGCTAACGGGCGCACGCCCGCCGCGTACAGTGTGACCGCGCCCGCAGGTCACTTGATGTGCGCCGGTGTCCCGCGATCGTGTCACACAGAGGCAGAACGGGGCGATCTCCCTGTTCTGCCTTGTGACATGACAGAGATCTACTGCTCCCTGTCATCGGTAGAAGTGATCGGTGTCATGTTGTAGTGAGCCCCCCACCCCCCCACAGTTAGAATCACTCCCTAGGACACACTTAACCCCTTGATCGCCCCTTTCCTTGCCAGTGTCATTTACACAGTAATCAGTGCATTTTTATGGCACTGATCGCTGTATAAATGCCAATGGTCCCAAAAATAGTGTCAAAAGTGTCCAATGTGTCCACCGCAATGTTGTAGTCACGATAAAAATTGCAGATCGCCGCCATTACTAATAAAAAGTAATAATAATAAAAATGCCATAAAACTATCCTCTATTTTGTGGATATTATAACTTTTGCGCAAACCAATCAATATATGTTTATTGCGATGGTTTTTTTACCAAAAATATGTAGAAGAATACGTATCGGCCTAAACTGAGGAAAAAAATCTTTTTTTTTTATATATATTTTTTGGAGGATATTTATTATAGCAAAAAGTACCAAATATTGCTTTTTTTTTTTTTTTTCAAAATTGTCTCTCTTTTTTTGTTTATAGCGCAAACAATAAAAACTGCAGATGTGATCAAATACCACCAAGAGAAAGCTCTATTTGTAGGGGAAAAAAGGACATCAATTTTGTTTGGGTGCAACGTCGCACGACCGCACAATTGTCAAAGCGATGCAGTGCCGAATCGCAAAAAAAGTGCTCTGGTCAAGAAGGGGGTAAATCCTTCCGGGGCTAAAGTGGTTAAAGTAGAGCTCCACCCAAAAATGGAACTTCCGCTTTAAGTGCTGGTGACCCCCCTGACATGCCACATATGGCATTTCATTTTTTTTAGGTGGGAAGCGGGCACCCTGTTTTTAGGGGCTCCCAGATCCTCCCCTGGCACCATGGCGCCAGAAGGAAGATCACCTCTCCACCACCCCCCCACCCCCTACAATCTTCTGGGACACGTCACAGGTCCCAGAAGATTGCCCGGCCATTCACAGCGTGCAGAGCGGCTCGCGCATGCGCAGTGCGCGCCTGGCTGTGAAGCCACAGCCGGGCGCCCACAGTTAGAATGCAGGCGCCGCGGAGAGGAGGGGAAAATGAGCGAGGCTTCGTGCGCCCACATCGCTGGACCGTGGGACAGGTGAGTGTCTGATTATTAAAAGCTGCTGACTTTTAAATGGGTGGAACTCCACTTTAAGCTTTGACAAAAAAAAACAAAAAAACTGGAAGCTGATTGGTTTCTACGTAGAGATGCACCAAATATTTCACTTTCCAGTTTTAGTAAATCAAGCCCATAGAGACATTCGCAAAGCAAAATTTTTATGTATAGACCTCAAATACTTCGCTGCCGCAAGGCTTTATATACCCGCAACTCCTGGTCAGGGATGGACTGGCCATCAGGACTACTGGGAGTTTCCCGGTGGGCCGATGGCTCAGTGGGCCGGTTTCAGCAGCCGCCTATTGCATCGGAGGTCCGCAGAGATCTACCTGCTGATCGCCGACAGCTGGCGACTGACAGGTAGATCAAGATTTAGCCAGCAGAGTAGCGCAGGAAGCGTCTGTGATAGGTTCTCTCTCATGTCACGATGGCCCCTCCTCCCTTCTCGTCCATCCCCATTTGCTTGTGACATCATCTGGGATGAGGGAGGAGGGGCCGTCGGGGAGCAGCGCTGCGTGACATGAGAGAGAACCTATCACAGACGCTTCCTGTGCTACTCTGCATGCTGGCTAGTAAACAATGTGTCCCAAAATGTGTCCCAAGTGCCCCATAATGTGCCATGTGCCCCAAGTGCCCTGAATGAATTCCAGGGCCACATTTGTGTCCCAGTCCAGCCCTGCTCCTGATTTATAATGGCTTTCAGACCTTGCCTGGTCCTGATGGATCCGACACCATCTCAGTACCATAAAACCACTGATGATGTATTTACAGTCTTTGCAATATTACATTGAGGGACATCATTCTGAAAGCGTTCAACAATTTTTAGACGCGGACTTTCACAGATTGGTGACCCTCCGCCTATCTTCAGAGACACTCTGACTCTCTAAGCCCTTGCACACACGGTCGGACATTCCGACGGAAAATGTCCGATGGGACCGTGTTGTCGGATAATCCGACAGTGTGTGGGCTCCATCGGACTGTTTCCGTCCGAATATACGACCGACAAAGTTTTAGAGCTGGGCTATAAAATTTTCCAACAAAATGATCCGATCGGACTTTGTCCGATCATTTGTAGAGAATTCCGATCGGACAAAGTGCCACGCATGCTCAGATCAAATTCCTACACCAAAGCTATTGGCTACTAGCCTGAACGTAGTCCCGTCGTAACGAAATAACGTCATCGCGTTCGGAACGATCGGATTTTCCGACAACTTTGTCCGACCGTGTGTACGCAACACCAGTTTCAGACAAAATCCGTCGGACAAAATCCGACGGATTTTGTTGTCGGGAATGTCCGACCGTGTGTGTACAAGGGCTACGATGCTCTTTTTATGCCCAGTCATGTTACTGACGTGTTGCTCATTAACCCAATTAGTTGCAAAATGTTCTTCCAGCTCTTCCCAGTTAGTATCACTTTGCCAGCTCTTTCTTGCCTTGTACCAGGCTTGTACTGGCCATCGGGACTACTGGGAGTTTCCCGGTGGGCCGATGGCTTAGTGGGCCACTCTGATGTAAGGGGGCTGGTGATGGGACACTCTGATGTAAGGGGGCTGGTGATGGGACACTCTGATGTAAGGGGGCTGGTGATGGGACACTCTGATGTAAGGGGGCTGGTGATGGGACACTCTGATGTAAGGGGGCTGGTGATGGGACACCCCGATGTAAGGGGGTGCTGATGGGACACTCTGATGTAAGGGGGTTGGTGATGGGACACTCTGATGTTAGGGGGCTGGTGATGGGACACTCTGATGTAAGGGGGCTGGTGATGGGACACTCTGATGTAAGGGGGCTGGTGATGGGACACCCTGATGTAAGGGGGTGCTGATGGGACACTCTGATGTTAGGGGGTTGGTGATGGGACACTCTGATGTTAGGGGGTTGGTGATGGGACACTCTGATGTAAGGGGGCTGTTCCTGGGACACTCTGATGTAAGGGGGTGCTGATGGGACACTCTGATGTAAGGGGGTGCTGATGGGACACTCTGATGTAAGGGGGCTGGTAATGGGACACTCTGATGTAAGGGGGTGCTGATGGGACACTCTGATGTAAGGGGTGCTGATGGGACACTCTGATGTAAGGGGTGCTGTTGGGACACTCTGATGTAAGGGGTGCTGATGGGCCACTCTGATGTAAGGGGGTGCTGATGGGACACTCTGTTGTAAGGGGGTTGGTGATGGGACACTCTGATGTAAGGGGGCTGGTGATGGGACACTCTGATGTAAGGGGGTGCTGATGGGACACTCTGATGTAAGGGGGCTGGTGATGGGACACTCTGATGTAAGGGGGCTGGTGATGGGACACTCTGATGTAAGGGGGTGCTGATGGGACACTCTGTTGTAAGGGGGTTGGTGATGGGACACTCTGATGTAAGGGAGTGCTGATGGGACACTCAAAATGTAAGTGGGCCGGTCTGGATGAAGTCCAGGGCCAAATTTCTGTCCCAGTCCAGCCCTGCCTTGTACCAACTTTTTTATTTATATACGTGTTGCTGCCATGAATTTAAAAATGATGCCATCAATTTAAAAGACCTTGTTTATTAAAATGGTACAGTAAAACCTTGGATTGTGGGCATAATTCGTTCCGGAAACATGCTTGTAACATTTGGTGTTTACAAGTTAAAATCCCGATTTTTTGCTAGAAAATTACTTAGAACCCCCAAACATTATATATCATTTTTTTTTAGCAGAGAATCTAGAGAATAAAATGGCGATTGCTGCAATATTTTATGTCACACGGTATTTGTGCAGCGGTGTTTTAAACGCAATTTTTGGGGAAAAGGGATCTGCGTACATTTGCCGGGAATGGGTTAAAGTCTTATGTACCTGGTACTATGGGACATAACATGTGTGCTATTTAATTGCTTGCCGCCTGGATTGGCTCTCATTCTGGGGCGACGTCATGTGGCAGCCACACTGTGTTGCAAGGACACGGCGTGACCCTGATCTCTGTAAAGAGCTGCGGCTCTTTAACCATGTGATCGGCTGTGTCCAATCATAGCTGGTCACATGTAAACACGAACGTGCTGGTAATCGGCTCTCCTCACCTCACGCTGACAGTGTGTGAGGAGAGGAGAGCCGATCAGCAGCATCTCCTCACAGGGGGACATGTAGAAATGTAATCAGGGCACTGATCTTCAGTGCCCTGATTACAATAGTGCAACACAGTGACACCAATTGGTGCCCACCATAGTTGGCATTAGTGGGCAATCAGTGGCAGCAGTGCCCACCACTGCCCACAAGTGCCACCAATCAGTGCCCATTAGCGATGCCAGTCAGTGCTGGTAATCAGTGCCACCTATTAGTGCTGCCCATCAATGTCCATCACTGCTTTTAATCAATGCCCATCAGTAATGCCCATCAGTGTCGCCCATCAGTACCACCCATCAATGTCCATCAGTACCACCTATCTGTGCTGCCTATCAGTGGCCACCAGTGCCGCCTATTAGTGCCCATCAGTGTCACCTAACAGTGCCCATCAGTGTCACATATCAGTGCCACCTAATCAGTGCCCATAAGTGCGGCATATTAGTGCCTCCTCATCAGTGCCACCTAATCAATGCCCATAAGTGCGGCACATGAGTGCCTCCTCATCAGTGCCACCTAATCAATGCACATAAGTGCCGCCTCATCAATGCCCACCAGTTCAGCCTATCAGTGCCCATCAGTGTCGCCTCATCTGTGCACATCAGTGAAGGTGAAAGATTACTTAGTTACACAATTTACTGACAGAAAAAAGTAAAAAACTTATTTTTTTCAACATTTTTGGTCTTTTTTTTTTTTTTGTAAAAAAAAAAAAAAACAGCAGTGATTAAATACCACCAAAAGAAAGCTCTATTTGTGTGGAGAAAATGATAGAAAATAGTTTGACTACAGTGTAGTATGACCGCGCAATTGTCATTCAAAGTGTGACAGCGCTGAAAGCTGAAAATTGTCCTGGGCAGGAAGGGGGGAGGGGCGGTGTAAGTGCCCGGTAGGCAAGTGGTTAAAAATAACCTTTAGAACCACTTTAAACATTTGATATGTTTTCTGTTTTCTATTGTGAATAAAATTTGGGTTTATGAGATTTGCACATCATTGCATTCTGTTTTTATGTCGGTTTTACACAGCGTCACGACTTTTTTTGGGAATTGGGGTTGTAAAAATGTCCAGGTGTGCAGAGAGATCAAAGAAAACTTCACTTTGAGGTTTCTACTTTGATGTCTCACATATCTGTATATTTTTACATAAATCTACAGCCACGCAAGAGAATAGGGCCGTTTTATTATACTGAAATTTTATTGAATGATTATCTGTAGCTAATTAGAGTACATGATCATAATAATAATAATAATAATCGGTGCTGTAAGTGGAAAGGCACGATAAAAGCAATTTTGTTACTACCTATTATTTGCATATCAATATATGTTCTCTCTTTGTGCATCTTGTTCACTCAGTGGGCTGGTTGGCTGTCAGTTTATTACACGGAGCATTATAAGGCTTTAATTGTGGCATAACTTACCGCTGAATATAGTGAGCGCAGCCGTCTTCCTGTATCCAAAAATGTTGTAATATGGGCCCGATGCAGCTGAGTTCTTGACCACTTCCAGCACAAGGACCTCATATGATGTCTTTGACTTTCAGTGGGAATAAAAAACTCACAATCCCATGCTTTCCAGCCTGGAACATGGCTTAGTTTACAAGCGCGGCCCGGACGTGGCGTCATCACGTCGCGCCCGGGCCTCCAACGGTCATAGAGGTGACTGGTGGCCATCTGGTCACTGGAAATCTCTATGGTCGTCATCTGACGGCGGCCGATTCTTTCTCTGGGTCCCCGATGGCACAGGAGAGCCTGGAGAAGCACCGGACATCCCCCAATCCCGTCCCCTGTGACCTGGACATTTTATAGATAGGCAACGCCTATCCTCATATTGATTAGTGGTTCCAAATTAACCAAATGTGACCGGGGCCATAGCCGAAAGACGGCTACAGCGCGGTCAGCTTATTCTGGGAGGGCGTCCATGGACGTCCTCCCTGAATCTTGCTCTCGCGTGCCCCCCTCGGGCACGCTCCCGTAAACATCCAGTTTTCCGGATCGTGGTAAACGGCCGCTGGTAGGGGCCGTTTACCACGTGATCGCTATGTCAAATGACGGAGCGATCACTTGTAAACAACCCGGCATCATATCATGATGCCGGTTCCTCCCTCCCCTCTCTGTACCGATCGGGAGAGAGGAGAGGGGGAGAGATTGCAGCAGCGCTGTGGGCTGGATGTGTAGTGCCCACAGCGCTGCTTAGTGACAATACTCTGCAGTACTCTGCTGCCAATACTCTGCAACACTGTGCAATACTCTGCCAATACTTCGCCAATACTCTGGAACACTGTCCAACACTGTGCAATACTCTGCCAATACTCTGCCAATACTTCGCCAATACTCTGCAACACTGTGCAACACTGTGCAATACTCTGCCAATACTCTGCCAATACTCTGCCAATACTTCGCCAATACTCTGCAACACTGTGCAACACTGTGCAATACTCTGCCAATACTCTGCCAATACTTCGCCAATACTTCACCAATACTCTGCAACACTGTGCAACACTGTGCAATACTCTGCCAATACTCTGCCAATACTCTGCCAATACTTTGCCAATACTCTGCAATACTCTGCAACACTGTGCAACACTGTGCCAATACTCTGCGAATACTCTGCCAATACTCTGCCAATACTTTGCCAATACTCGCCAATACTCGCCAATACTCTGCTAATACGCTGCAATAAATTTTAACGGAAACAAAGAATTTACCGAATTTTCAGGCCTTTTTGATTTACGGTGCAAAAAAAATAAAAGACCCAGCGGTGATTAAATACCACAAAAAGAAAGCTCTATTTGTGTGAAAAAAAGTTCAAACATTTCATATGGGTACAGTGTTGCATGACTGAGTAATTGTCATTCAAAGTGTGAGAGCACCGAAAGCTGAAAATTGGTCTGGTTAGGAAGGGGGTTTAAATGCCCAGTGGTCAAGTGGTTAATAATAATTACTGCAGTAGGGAGCAAACACAAAAGATATACTCCGCATCTTTCCAAGTAACTATTCTGCCTTATTATGATGCAATTGAAGGTTTTTATACACATGATTACGTAGGTATCACATTAATATTACAATCGTATATTAATGGTAACAAGGGAGCATAACATAGGCAGGCTAATTCTAATCAGGATTCGAAAGAATGCAAACATGTAATGAAAACATTATTGCGTCATAATAAAGCAGAACAGTTATTTGGAACGTTGGGGAGTATATCTTTTGTGTTTGCTCCTTAGTGCAGTAGTTATTATTAATTTGGAACCACTAATCAATATGAGGATAGGAGTTGCCTAGGTATAAAATGTCCAGGTCACAGAGGACGGGATTGGGGCATGTCCGGTGCTTCTCCAGGCTCTCCTGTGCCATCGGGGACCCGGAGAAAGTAATCTCTATGACCGTTGGAGGGCCGGACGTGACGTTATGACGTCACGTCCAGGCCGAGCTTGTAAACGAAGCCGCGATCCAGGCTGAGAAGCATGGGATCGTGAGTTTTTTTTTAATCTCATTCTTTCCAGCCTGGAGGAGAGATGTGGGGGTCTTTTTGACCCCGCATTTTTCCATAAAGAGGACCTGTCACACACCATTCATATTACAAGGGATGTTTACATTCCTTGTAATAGGAATAAAAGTGTTAAAAAAAAAAAAAAAAAATGAAAAGAAAAAGTGGAAAAATAAATAAATAAATAAAGTAAAAATAAATAACAAAAATTAAAGCGCCCCTGTCCCCGGTAGCTCGCGCACAGAAGCGAACACACACGTAAGTCCCGCCCACATATGTAAATGCCGTTCAAACCAAACATGCAAGGTATCACCGCGAGCGTGAGAGCGAGAGCGATAATTCTCGCACTAGACCTCCTCTGTAACTCTACACTGGCGACCTGTAAAAAAAAATGTAAGCGTCGCCTATGGAGATTTTAATTAATTAATTAATTAATTAATTAGGTTTGGCACCATTCCATGAGTGCGCGCAATTTTAGAACGTGACATGTTGGGTATCTATTTACTCAGCGTAACGTCATCTTTCACATTATACAAAATGGGCTAACTTTACAGTTTTCGAATTTTTTAATTAATAAAACAGTTTTTTCCCCCCCAAAAAAAGTGTTTGAATAACTGTTGCGCAAATACCGTGCGACATAAAAAGTTGCAATGACTGCCATTTTATTTCCTAGGATGTCTGCTAAAAAAACCATATATAATGTTTGGGGGTTTCGGAGTAATGTTCTAGCAAAACTATTTTTACATGTAGGAGAGGAGTGCCAGAATAGGCCCGGTATGGAAGTGGTTAAAGTGTTACTAAACCCAGGAGCCTGCATTGCGGTGGACAAATTTGACCCTAAGTGACACTTTTTGGGGACCAGTGACACCAATATAGTGCTCAGTGCTAAAAAAAAAAAAAAAAAAAATGCACCGTCACTGTATAAATTACACTGGCAGGAAAGGGGTTAACATCAGGGGCAATCAAAGGGTTAAAGGTGTTCCCTCAGTGTGTTTCTAACTGTGTGGGGGGATGGACTGACAGGAAGAACACAAAGATCGCTGTTCCTGATTACTAAGAACAGACAATTCCCATGTTCTCCCCTGTCAGAATAGGGATCTGCCTTGTTTACAGATCCGCATTCCACCTCTCTGTGAAGCGATTGGGAGTGACCCGTTGATTGGCTCCCCCCCCACCCCCCCCACCATGCAGCGGGAGCGCGTGCGCTCACAGCATCTATTGCATGAAACAACCTTAATTAACTGACTTCATCTGCAGATCGAAGTTCCTCCCTTTGATATGTAAATGAATCAACGGAATGATACACAATTAAACAATGTTTCTTTGTTTAATTTTGGTGGCTGAGCAATGTTGTTGATAAACATTGGCAGACTGCTTTTTTTTTTGAACACAGCTCCAATTGCCCAGACTTTCTCTGTGTACTCGGCAATGCAATGCAGTACAGAATAATCAAAGCTAACTTGGGGGGGGGCTGGAGAAGTAGGTCAGAAGGACTGGATGTTCTACACACACCCTGTGTACAATGATTACATTTTTTTTTTTGGGCCTTATTTAACCATTTGAAAGTCTTCAAATGGTTAACTAATATACCTAATGGATGCCCTTAACCTTCAGGCTGGGAAGTTTTCATCCTGGACAAAAACATTTTTTTTCGGATTTTTCTGAATTTGAAGATTCGGAAATTCAGAAATACGAAAATCTGAAAAAAAAAAAGAAAGATCTGTAAAATTTGAAATAATAAGTAAAATTAATAAAATGAGATGAAGCAGCCAAACTTATGATACCACATCCCAAAATTATAAGAAAATTAGGGGGAAAGAGGTAACAAACCTCAGGGACTTTTTAACGGTATCAAGTATAATAATAAATTGCAAACGTTCGTGATCAGTAATGCCGCGTACACACGATCAGATTGTCCGGCATACTTAGTCCGCCGAAACGCATTTCAGCGGACAATTCGATCGTGTGCGGGCTTCAGCGGACTTTTCCAGCGTGAAGTCCGGCGGACTAAGAAAGTATTTTTGCACTCCAATCTCCCCGTCGGACTTGGGTTTCAGCGGACAATACGTTCGTCAGTATGCTAGTCCGGCGGACTAAAGCCGCGTACACACGGGCGGACTGTATGGCCTACTTAGTCCGTCGAAACACATTTCAGCGGACAGTCCGCTCGTGTGTGGGCTTCAGCGGACTTTTTCAGCGGACAGTCTGGCGTACTAAGTATTTCGGAATTTCCGTAATATTGTCCGTCATACTTTGGTTTCAGCGGACAATCCGCTCGTCAGTAGGCTAGTTCGACGGACTAAGAATGGCGCATGCTCAGAAAGGATTTACACGGCGAAAGGTTGCATTGCTGTGTATTGGACTTCCTATTTCTAGTCCCGTCGTACGTGCTGTACACGTCATCGCGCAAGCTTTCGACAGGCTGTTTGTGCATCCGTGTGTGGTCAAGTCCATTCATTCGAAAGTATGACGGACTGTCCGTCGGATTGTATGACTGACTAAGTAGGCCATACAATCCGCCCGTGTGTACGCGGCTTAAAGAGGAAGTAAACCCTGATGAGTTTACTTCCTCTTTTTTTCCCTGCAAAGGTAAAGCATAATGGACTACTGTGCATCGCATAGTAGCCCATTATGTGTCACTTACCTGACACAGGAGCCAGCGAAGTCGCCGCTGTCCCCTGTAGTCCGCCGCATCCATCTTGCTTGTGGCGTCTCGCAGCTCCGCCGAATGACAGCGGCGAAGCCGCGATGACGTCACTCCCGCGCATGTATGTCGGACTAAGTACGCTGGACAATTCGCTCGTGTGTACGCGGCATTAGTGACAGTCTATCCTGGCGCTCTCATCTACCTGAGGCTGTTCTCTATGTTTGATTTTGTTACAACTGCTTTTAGTTCTGTTTCCTTTTCAAACTGTGGATTTGGAATACAATCTTTAGAGGTGAGATCTGGGCTTTCCGTACCCCTGACCGCATGCTATAGATGTCCTGTTTGTGTTGTATATTGTGACCTGCATTTTTGTTTATGCTGACCTTTGTCTATATATACCATGTATCTTTAACCCTTTCATGACTAAGCCTATTTTTGGCATTTGGTGTTTACAAGTTAAAATCCATATTTTTTGCTAGAAAATTACTTGGAACCCCCAAACATTATATATATTATATATATATTTTAGCAGAGACTCTACAGAATAAAACGGTGATTGTTGCAATATTTAATGTCACACGGTGTTTGCGCAGCGGTGTTTTAAACGCAACTTTTTGGGAAAAGGGACACTTTCATGAATTAAAAAAAAAAAACAGTAAAATTAGCCCAATTTTTTAGCATAATGTGAAAGATAATGTTACGCCGAGTAAATAGATACCAAACATGTCACACTTTATAATCGCACGCACTCGTGGATTGACGACAAAGTACGGTACCTAAAAATCTCAATAGGCGACGCTTTCATTTTTTTTTTTACTGTTACCAGGTTAGCGTTGCAGAGGAGGTCTAGTGCTAGAATTATTGCTCTCGCTTTGACGATCGCGGCGATACCTCACATGTGTGATTTGAACACCGTTTACATATGCGGGCGCGACTTCCGTATGCGTTTCCTTTGCTTCGCGAGCTCGCGGGGACGGCGGGCGCTTAAAAAATTATTGTTTTTAAAAAAAAATTTAAAAATGTGATCACTTTTATTGCTGTCACAAGGAATGTAAACATCCCTTGTGACAGTAATAGGTGGTGACAGGTACTCTTTATGGAGGGATGGGGGGTCTAAAAGACCCCTCCTTTACACTTCAATGTATTCAGATCGCCGAAAACGGCGATTCTGAATACTGTATATTTTTTTTAAAACCAGCGCCATTGGCAGCCGAGTAAACGGGAAGTGACGTCATGACGTCGCTTCCGTGTTTACTATTAGGATACTGGAATGAAGCCGATTAATGGCTTCATTCCAGTTCCTCCCCAGCAGCCGGAGGCATCGGATCAGCGGGAGCACCGGTAACAGAGGCGGGTGGCGGCGGGAGGGGGGGACGTCCCCTCCCGCTCCTCCGGCATAACAGCTGCTTCGGTTGTTATGGCTGGATAGCCAATCGCCCGCTGTAAAAAAAACGGTACCGGGATGATGCCTGCAGGTGCGGGCATCATCCCGGTATAACCCCCGGAAGCCGAGTACGCAGATCTGCGTACGCTCGCGGGAAGGGGTTAATTGCTCTAAACAAATTTCCTATTTATATCTTATCCAATACAGTATAAAAGCAACTTGTACCACAAAAGCTCCTGAGGAAACTCGAATTGAGTGAAACATGTCGAGTGGGATAGAAGTTAATTCGATACAATTTGAATGAATTGTAAATTCTGCTGTTTTTGGATGTATCTATATTCATGTTGTTTCTTTTGGATAATCAAGAATATTTTTTGTTAATAAATAATTAGTTTTTAATGATGGTCTATTTATCTGATCACTAACGTTTGTAATTTATTATTTATTATTATTATTATTATTAATAAATTATTATTATTATTATTATTAATAAATTATTATTATTATTATTATTATTATTATTATGCGCTGTTTCTATATTGATGGATTAGTCTATCGTTTGATGCACTGATTCATTTTATAGATCTTTTGAATTTATTATTATACTTGATACCGTTAAAAGTCCCTGAGGTTTGTTACCTCTTTCCCCCTATGCAATTTCCTGAAATAATAACTAATTAATAATAACTAACTATTAAATTATAAGGTATTATTAGGTATTGGAATTTCCTTTCAAATTTGGCTGTTTGTGAATGTAACGAATACAAATTTATCTGAAGTTACGAATTATCAGAAATAACAAATGCCGCATGTAAACAAATGGAATGGAACAAATTAATAATAAATAATAAAAAGGTTGTATTATTATTATTATTTATTATTTTTTAGATCGTTACATTCAATTCGTTTAGATACGCCATTCGTTATTTCAGATAATTCGTTCAAATACATTCACTAACAGCCAAATTTGAAAGGAAATTCCAATACCTATAATTTAATATTTAATATTCACTTCCGGGTGCCCATCTAATCCAATCCAACGCGTATCGCCACGGTCAGGTGACATCTTCAGGGAAGGTTGATTTTCATGCTCATGGTCCACACCATGAATATTGTTTGCACTTTTGTACTTTAATAATATTTTGTGGAATACACATATATACACATTTATGCACATTTTTGCACTATTGACATATTGGTTATTTTTGTAATCAATTGTTATTGTGCACTTTACTGACTGTTTTATTGATTTTTATATTTACGGTTTACACCATGGATATTGTTTGCACTTTTACATTTTAATATTTTGTGGTATACACATTTTATAATTTTTTTACTGCTGTGCTTTTTGCTAAATGTATACAAATTGTAACTGTAAAACTGTAAACTTGGCATGATTTGGGAACACCCACCCAGGAAGTGGGCAGCCGGAATGCAGGCCATGGGCAGGTTTGTTTCCTGGGATCCAGAGATACCCTCAGGGCTGGTGCAAAGATTTTCGCCACCCTAGGCCAGTGATGGCGAACCTTGGCACCCCAGATGTTTTGGAACTACATTTCCCATGATGCTCAATTACACTGCAGAGTGGATGAGCATCATGGGAAATGTAGTTCCAAAACATCTGGGGTGCCAAGGTTCGCCATCACTGCCCTAGGCGAAACCTAATTTTGCCGCCCTCATTGGCTCCACCCCTGACTCCACCACCTTTGCCCTGCCCATGTGACAGGAGGCAGCGCTATACAGGAAGCATTGGCTCTGCTTCCTCTAGCCCTGGGGCTCCAGTGCTGTGATGCGCTTCTAATTACACCACCGGTCGGACGGAGCAGCTTCCTGTTACTGAGTTAGTTACATGCTGCAGCCTGTAGAGCATGCAGACGTGGAGGAAAATCAGCTGCCGGGCGCCCCCTAGGCAGCAGTGCGCCCTAGGCGGCTGCCTAGTTTGCCTAGTGGTAGCACTGGCCCTGGATGCCCTTATGCTATGGAGATGACGGGGGGGGGTGTTCTGTAGCCCAGCAGGGTTAAACTGAGCAGGTCTGATGACATCGCTGCTGGGGATTTCAGGTCAGCAGAGGCACTGCATTGTTAGCTCTAAAGCTGGAAGTTAGGAGCTAATTGGATTTCTGTCAGGATCAACAGGTCTTTTTCTGTACTTGGTGACAAAGAATGGGATACCGTGCATTGATTATAAAAGATGTACTGACTGTGTTTTTTGTTTGTTTTTTTCCCAGGCACACACTTTAACCGGTTGCTGATTAAAACTGAAAACACTGGTTTAGTGTTGCCCTCTAGATCAGAGGATTCCCAGGAGGGATGTCAATAGCGCCGGTTCAATGAGCCGGCGGACGGTCTCGGACACATGCTGATTTCGATGGCCGATGTCTTTAGAAGAGACGGCTGCTTTGTTCAAATGTTATCACAGGGCTCAACCGAGCTTGTAAGGACAAGACAGAGACTCATTGATGGCGGATTCTTCCTCATCCTGTGTCGTTGAAGAAAGACTTTGGCGCCTCTCGTGAAAAGAAGCTTTGAAAGTTGGAGCCGCCGATGTCCCATCCTGGAGGCCAGATTTTAATAAGCTCTGAAATTAGCTGACCACCCAGATCACGGCAGATGTGAGCGGTTCCTAATTAGAAATGGGTTTGGAAAATGCTGTATATACAGTAGAGGTCGGCTAAACGGGACCCTGTCCCCAGGCTATTCATTTCAACAACAATCTCCCATAAGGTTATATTTAAGTTAATTATTTTTAATTACTGTAGATCATTCATTTAATTAATTAAAATGATTAATGCATGCTCTAATAATGATAATTAATAGGAATTGAAAATAAATATTTTCACAATAATAATAATAATAATAATAATAATAATAATAAAATTAATTTATTAATTATATGCTATTTGTTTCAACAACAATCTTCCCATAGGATTATATTACATGTAATTATTTTTAATAACGTGAATTAATTTTATTATTAAATTAAATGTATTAATATATGTAATAATAATGATGATAATAATAATAATTATTACTGATTAAACATAAATAATTCAATAATAACAATAATACATTATTACTGATTACAAATAAATAATTCAATAATAATAGTAATAATAATATTAGCGGTGTGGGAGTCACGAGACGTGAGAGATCTCTTATTGTGGATCACAGCCAATATAAATGTTTCCAGGTGAAATTGTGTGCCAGGATGGCCCATCGTTGCTTCAATGGAAAGTGTCACCAGTAATAATAATAATCAATTATTTCTGATTACAAATAAATAATACTAAAGGTATTAATACATGTAATAAAAATGATAATAATAATAATTATTATTATTATTATTTAATTATTTATTTGTAATCTGTAATAATTTATTAGTATTATTATTATTATTATTATTATTATTATTATTACAGATTACAAATAAATAATTCAATAATAATAATAATATATGAATTTATTAATTATAGGCTACTCATTTCAACAACAATCTTCCCATAAGGTTATATTTAAGTAATTTTTTTTAAAATTCATGACATTTGTTTATTTAATTAACTAAAATTATTAATACATGCCATCATAATGATAATTAATAAAACTTTGAAAATAAATATTTCCATAATAATTATAATAAATACATTTATTAATTATATGCTATTTGTTTCAACAACAATCTTCCCATAGGATTATATTAAATGTAATTATTCTTAATAACGTGAATTAATTTTATTATTAAACTAAATGTATTAATAGATGTAATGATGATGATAATAATAATAATAATAATAATAATAATAATAATAATAATAAGTTATTACTGATTACAAATAAATAATTAAATAATAATAATAATAATAATAATAATAATAATAATAATAATAATAATAATAATAATAATAAATTATTTCTGATTACAAATAAATAATACTAAAGGTATTAATAGATGTAATAATAATGGTAATAATAATAATAATAATAATAATAATAATAATAATAATAATAATAATAAATGATTACTCGTTACAAATAAATAATTCAATAATAATAATAATAATAATAATAATATATTAATGTATTAATTATAGGTTACTCATTTCAACAACAATCTTCCCATAAGGTTATATTTAAGTTAATTATTTTTAATTAATGCAATTAATTTATTTAATTAACTAAAATTATTAATACATGCCATAATAATGACAATTAATAAGAATTGAAAATAAATATTTCCATAATAATTATAATACATTTATTTATTAATTATATGCTATTTCGTTTCAACAACAATCTTCCCATAGGATTATATTAAATGTAATTATTTTTAATAACGTGAATTAATTTTATTATTAAACGAAATGTATTAATACATGTAATAGTAATAATAATAGTAATAGTAATAATAATAGTAATAATAATAATAATAATAATACATTATTACTGATCATAAATAAATAATGCAATAATAATAATAATATATTAATGTATTAATTATAGGCTACTCATTTCAACAACAATCTTCCCATAAGGTTATATTTAAGTTAATTATTTTTAGTTAATGTAATGAATTACCTAAATGTATTAATACATGCAATAATAATAATAATGAGGTCAAGGACAGAGCCCTGCTCATTGGGGAGAGAGTAAGAGCAATGTTAGAAAACTGAAAGTCCTAAATCCCTACTCACAAAATTCTGAGAACTGAGTGATTAGCGGTCTTTGATCACTCAGTTCTCACTGCAGAGCTTGGCGGGGGACAGATGTAGCACTGGATCAATGCTGCATCCACCTAACAGAGTGTCATTTTTTTTTCTAAATCCTAAAAAAATTAATAAAAAAAAATACAAAAAAAAAACATGAATAATAATTAAAAATATAAATAATTCAACAATAATAATAAAAAAATGCATTTATTAACTATAAGCTATTCATTTCAACAACAATCTTCCCATAAGATTATATTAAATGTTATTATTTTTAATGAATGTAATTAATTTGACTAACTATAATAATAATACATGTATTTATTAATTATAATATAGGCTTTTCATTTCAACAACAATCTTCCCATAAGGTTATATTTAGTTTAATTATTTTTAATTAATGTAATGAATTACCTAAATTTTATTATGACATGCATAAATAATAATAATGAGGTCAAAGACAGAGCCCTGCTTGTTGGGGAGAGAGTAGGAGCAATGTTAGGAAACTGAAAGTCCTGAATCCCTACTTACAGAATGCTGAGAACTGAGTGATCAGCAGTCTTTGATTACTCAGTTCTCACTGTAACGCAGTCTGGATGCGCTCCAGATGCTTTGTTGCATCTGCGTTTTTGATGCGTTTTTGGTGCAGTCCAGTGCACCCCCCCCCCTTTTTTCCCCCCTTAACCTTAAATAAGAACATGGGTGTTCCAGTGCGTTTGAAGGTATGAAAAATAATAATGTCAATAAATTGGAAAATACCTGTAGAGCTATTGCCAGTGATTTCACAAGTATCTAGTGATACTTATGAGGGGTGTATGTCTGCATGTGGTGGCCATCTGAGTTTCTAGAAAACGTTGTCTAAATTTTATTTTTGAATAGTGTAATGTGAATTTCGTAATAAATACTTTTTCATAACTTTCGTACTCAGTCGCCGTTTCCTTTTTGAAGAATTGCTTTGGGACCCCTTTTGGTTTCCTGTCCCTTTTGTATACATATTCAGAGGAACACTCATCGGACTTCCCATTTAGGACTGTTCTTGCGGTGAAGGCGTTCTGGGTAGTCCTTGAGGAATTACTACTGAAAAATTGTCCTCTTGGCCCTAATTATTAATTCTTATAGGTTGAGCCTTGGTGCCATCTTTATTTTTGTTTTTTTCTAGTGTAGCCCCCCCCCCCCCGCCGCTCCCCCCTAAGCCTAGCTCGTACCTCCATGTCTTCTTATGTCGCGTACAACACACGATCGGACTTGAAATGGCCTGGCGGGCCGGGTTCGCCTTGTGTATGACATGTGTTCTAGAAGACAGGGAAAAGTAACAGAATAGCCACCTGTGAAACTATGAGCAGCAGTGCTGGGACAAAGTCTTCTAGAGCCCAGGGCGAACATGCCAAACTGCGCCCCCCCAAGATGTATGAGTATTATGCGGCAACAAAGATCCTCCTTAACAAAAAAAACTGAGCACTAATCCCTTTCACTCCCCCTAAGCATAATTCTCCCCCCCTCCCAGCACAAATCTTTGCCCCCCCCACCCCCCCAAAAAAATCACCCCTCCTAGCACGAATTCTCTAACCCTAAAAATTCCCAATTTCCCCTCCCAGTACACATCTTCTCTCTCCCCCCCCCCCCCCACTGGAATCCCCACACCAAAAAACAAAGCCCCCCAAATCTTCCCTCTAAGCACAAATCTCCTTCTCTCATTCCCCTTCCCCACACAAAGCCCCCTAAATTAACGCTCTTAGCATACCCCCACAAATTTCCCCTCCTAGAACAATACTTACCAACTGCCACCCTCCAAGTTCCCCCTTGCAACAATCTCCGTTCCTCCCCCCACCAATCTCCTTTCGGTGCCCCCTTCAACTCACATGATACCACAGTGCCCAGGGCAGCCGTCCCTTCTGCCCACCCCTTGTCCCGGCCCTGATGAGCAGCCCTAAGCAATCAATCCCCTGCTCCACTGATTACAGAGGAGCTAAACTCAATTTACTTAGCTGCATAAGAAAACCTTAAAGAGGAAGTAAACCCTGATGAGTTTACTTCCTCTTTCATTCCCTGCAAAGGCAAAGCATAATGGACTACTGTGCATCGCATAGTAGCCCAATATGTGTCACTTACCTGACACAGGAGCCAGCAAAGTCGCCGCTGTCCCCTGTAGTCCGCCGCTTCCATCTTGCTGGTGGCGTCTCGCAGCTCCGCCGCTGTCATTCAGCGGAGCCGCGATGATGTCACTCCCGCGCATGCACACGGGAGCCGACACGCGCGGCAGATCCATTGTTGGAAATGCCGCACTCAGTGCGCCTGCGCGGCGCTGTCTACGGTGCATGCGCCGTAGACAGCGGTGCCTGTCTTCAGGCAAATATCTCCTAAACCGTATAGGTTTAGGAGATATTTCTTGGACCTACAGGTAAGCCTTAATCTAGGCTTACCTGTAGGTCAAAGTGGTTTGTAAGGGTTTACAACCACTTTAATCTATGTAATTGTACGATATGATTGTCAAATTATTTTGCACTGAACACATACATTGAATAAAAAAATAAAAAAAGTTTTCTAGAAGGTATTTGACTTAACAGCACAATAGACGCATATAAAAAGAAATACAAAAAAATGGGCTTTCCAGACAATAGCAGTCTCCAATAATTGGTAAATAAATGATATTACATTCTTTATTGGCTTCCTATATAGAGACAAGACTTGACAGAAGAGGATAGAGGTCGTCTCCATTCCATAGTTCCTTGTTGGTTCCCGCTAGCCTCCTCCACATGGAGATTATACTTTTCCGGGAAAGCCCTGACCATGGGCTCCATGCCAAAAAATGGTGTCACCTGGGAGGCTGCCAAACCTAAGTAGACGCTGAGTTCTGGGAGCCGCATACAGTTCTGGGAGCAACATCTGGAATGTGTCACGGGGCCCCGGGGTCCCACCAGTTGGATCAGCACTACATTCTTTCAAGGACCTGTAGCCAGTGGCGTATTTTGGTTTTGTGCTGCCCTAGGCAAGACTAAAACCCCATCTAAATTTGTCCTACCCCAGCCGCGGTATACCGTTACTGTCTTAGGGACTGATGGGGAAGCTGCGGCCATTCACAGTGAACAGCTGTGGCTTCCTCATCAGACCTTGAGACATGATTAGTCCAAGTGCCATATATAGAGTTACTTCCAATCCAAAAATAGTGTAGTCGTTTTCCCTCCCCGGTGTCATGTGACTCGTTAGTGTTACAAGGTCTCAGGTGTGAATGGAGAGCAGGTGTGTTAAATTTGGTGTTATCGCTCTCGCTCTCTTATACTGGTCACTGGAAGTTCAACATGGCACCTCATGGCAAAGAACTCTCTGAGGATCTGAAAAAAAGAATTGTTGCTCTACATAAAGATGGCCTAGGCTATAAGAAAATTGCCAAGACCCTGAAACTGAGCTGCAGCACGGTGGCCAAGACCATGCAGCAGTTTAACAGGACAGGTTCGACTCAGAACAGGCCTCGCCATGGTCTACCAAAGAAGTTGAGGTCACGTGCTCAGCGTCATATCCAGAGGTTGTCTTTGGGAAATAGATGTATGAGTGCTGCCAGCATTGCTGCAGAGGTTGAAGGGGTGGGGGGTCAGTCTGTCAGTGCTCAGACTATACGCCGCACACTGCATCAAATTGGTCTGCATGGCTGTCATCCCAGAAGGAAGCCTCTTCTAAAGATGATGCACAAGAAAGCCCACAAACAGTTTGCTGAAGACAAGCAGACTAAGGACATGGATTGCTGGAACCATGTCATGTGGTCTGATGAGACCAAGATAAACGTATTTGGTTCAGATGGTGACAAGCGTGTGTGGGGGCAACCAGGTGAGGAGGATAAAGACAAGTGTGTCTTGTCTACAGTCAGGCATGGTGGTGGGAGTGTCATGGTCTGGGGCTGCATCAGTACTGCCGTCACTGGAGAGCTACAGATCATTGAGGGAACCATGAATGCCAACATGTACTGTGACACACTGAAGCAGAGCATGTCCCCTCCCTTCAGAGACTGGGCCGCAGGGCAGTATTCCAACATGATAACGACCCCAAGCTCCCCTCTAAGACAACCACTACCTTGCTAAAGAAGCTGAGGGTAAAGGTGATGGACTGGCCAATCATGTCTCCAGACCTAAACCCTATTGAGCATCTGTGGGGCATCCTCAAACGGAAGGTGGAGGAGCGCAAGGTCTCTAACATCCACCAGCTCCGTGATGTCATCATGGAGGAGGGGAAGAGGACTCCAGTGACAACCTGTAAAGCTCTGCTAAACTCCATGCCCAAGAGGGTTAAGGCAGTGCTGGAAAATAATGGTGGCCACACACAATATTGACACTTTGGGCCCAATTTGGACATTTTCACTTAGGGGTGTACTCACTTTTGTTGCCAGCGGTTTAGACATTAATGGCTGTGTGTTGAGTTATTTTGAGGGGACAGCAAATTTACACTGTTATACAAGCTGTACACTCACTACTTTACATTGTAGACAAGTGTCATTTCTTCAGTGTTGTCACATGAAAAGATGTAATTTTATATTTACACAGATGTGAGGGGTGTACTCACTTTTGTGAGATACTGTAGATCACTGTGCTAAACTCAAACCCTAGAGTACAATTAATCCACAGATAATAAAGATAAAATATAAAGTCCTAAGTGTCAATTTTTAAAGTAGTCCATTAGGTGTGCTATTCCACCACCGTGCTGGTAAAAAATTCACAAAGTGCTCACGCTATCCTTCACCTGTGCACAGTGCTCGCCGCTCATAGCTGCTCTCCTCATATTATGACCCCTGTTTTAACAGTAGATCATAACCAGCTGTTTCCCCCCCCCCAGGGGATATTACGGAATCTGTGTGGCGTGCTATCCCTCCGTGTCTCCTGTGTCCACCTATCCGATCCCAGAAACTTGGGTGTGCTTAGGGGATGATGGTATATGGAAAAGAAACAGAACACACAATCTAGTGCTCTCCGTTTGACCTAAATGAATGAATGTATAAAAAAGTATTACACCCACATGGGAGGCACTTCAGCTGTGCTAGCTGTAATACATATACATTGGGTAACTCTCCGTACAACGAGATGGCTGTGGGATGATGTCAGATTTGCAGGCTCCTCCCCCCCCATAAGCGTTACGTCCCTAGGTGTGGATTTCCTCAGTAGGGGCCTGAGGAAGTACACATCTAGAGACGTAACGCATATAGGAGGGTAGAGCCTGAAAATGACAGTTTACAGTTAAGCTCTAATAAATGGAAGTAGCGCTACACTATTTTTGGATTGAAGTTTAAATGTATGGAGTGTGCTGAAAACACTTTGTAGTGTTAGCAGCAACTGGACATTTTACATTTGTATTATTTGTTAAATGTGTAGAAACAGAACGAAACTCTGGATAGCCGCACTCCGGATTGTGTAAAAATTAGATGCCTTTATTTCTTCAAAATGCAAGTGCAAAACTCCATTGAACAAAACGTCACAGCAAAAAGGGAACAAAGAAGGATTTTTGAATAAAATTGCTAACGCGTTTCACGCTACAAACAGCGCTTACTCATAGCAATCAGCCTGCACCTGTAAACCCCATTCATTTGGAGAGCTAGCAGCCTGTCAGTGGTTTTGACTTGGAGCGGTGAAATCTCTGTTTATTATTTGTTAAAGTTAGGTTGCGCTAATTGAAAATAGATTTCCTCATATATAGAATTACTGCCCGCGATCTGATGTTAGCGGTGATACCTCACATGTGTGGGACGATCACTGTGTGTGCGCATGCGGGACTGACACTCGTTTTTCACCTTTGTGCATGTGCAGGAAGACAGGGGAACTTTAAAACATTTTTTTATTATTTATTTATTTTATTTTATTTTTTTTATTGTTTTTACACTGTTGCTTTATATCTTTTTTTTCTTTTTTTTTTGGATCACTTTTATGGTGGGGGGTTTGGGTCTCAGGTGTCCTGCAGTCCTAGCACACTTCCTGTTTCAGGGTGACAACGCTGCTGCTCCATAGTACAGAAGATAAGTGTTGCCACCTTAGGACAGGAAGTGTATAGAGAATAGAGAAAGCCTGAAAAAAAAAAAAAAAAAAAAAAAAAACTAATGTAGGCACCACATCTAAAGCCTTATAAGCTGCAAATCAGCCCATCTATATTCTCCAGTTTAGATACATTGTAACTTGCTCTTTTTTTTTTTTTCTTTACTGCACTTCCTCCAGCTGCTGCAGATTAGCAGTTGAACGGACAGCAGTTTGACCGCAGATCAGCGCGCCTGTGAACACTCAGACAGACGAAGGTTCTTATAATAGATCATATGGATCTCCCTTGTGGGAGACGGCAAACCTGGACACATTTTTATTTTTTTTCCTATTCATTAAACAAGATGGAGCCCAATGACAAGCGCATAAATATATTTATCCCGGCTTATTAGAGGTTGTTATTCTAATTGCTGTGATTTTCTGAAATAATGTCGTCTGATGCGTGGAATTGGCAATTCTTTTTTTGTACTTCTAAGTATTTAGCGTTGCCGTAGTAACGGGCTCCTTAGAGACCGGAGCTGTTTGCTGCTCTTTTCTCTTTTTTTCTTACAAGGGCTTTGCACTTATTACCTCTATCAAGATTTATTTCTTGCCTCCTTCCTACTTTTTAACATTTGATTTCTTTTTTTTTTTATCTTTAAATGTCATGAAGAATCCGATTATTTTGTCAGCAGCAGAATTTGAAAGGTAAAGTAGAGCTCTGCCGGAAAAGGAGTTTTCTCTCTTCTCTTCTCTCTTCTGTCTGGACGATAAATGATAAATCAATCAACTTTTCTCTCTTTTTCTCTTCTCTGCAGCAGAATTAGCAATGTAAAGTAGAGCTCAGTTGGCTCTCCTCTCCCCTCCCTTCCTCTCCTCTCCTATTCTCTTGTCTCTCTTCTTCTTTTGTTTCTCCTCCCCTCTCACCTTCCCTCCCTGCTCCTCTCCTATTGTTTCTCCTCCCCTCCCTGCTCCTCTCCTCTTGTTCCTCTACTCCTCTCCCCTCCTCTTCCCTTCTCTTCTCTCCTCTCCCCTCCTGTCTCTCCTCTCCTCTTGTCTCTTCTCTCCTTTCCTCTTCTCTTGTCTCTTCTCTTCTCTATTATCTTGTCTCTCCTCATGTCTCTTCTCTCCTCTCCTCTTGTCTCCCCTCTCCTCTTATCTCATCTCCTCCTGTCTCTCCTCTCCTCTTCTCTTGACACTTCTCTCCTCTCTTCTTGTCTCTTCTTTCCTCTCCTCTTATCTCCTCTCTCCTCCCCTGTTGTCTCTCCCCTCCTCTCCTCTCCTCTTCTCTCTCCTCTTCTCTCTTCTTTCCTCTCCTCTTATCTCCCCTCTCCTCTCATCTCCTCTTGTCTCTCTTCTCCACGTCTCTCTTGTCTTGTCTCTCCTCTCCTGTTCTCTTCTCTCCTCTTGTCTCTTCTCTTCTCTCCTCTCCTCTTGTCTATCCTTTCCTCTCATCTCTCCTCTTGTCTCCTCTCCTCTTATCTTCCTTCCTCTCCTGACCTCCCCTCTTCTCTTATCTTCTCTTCTCTCCTCTCCTCCTGTCTCTCCTCTCCTCCCTCTTCTCTCTTCTCCTCCCTCTTCTCTCTTCTCCTCCCTCTCCTCTCCTCTCCTCTTCTCTTCTCTTTTCCTTCTCCTTCTTTTCTCTTCTCTTCTCTTCTCTTCTCTTCTCTTCTCTTCTCTTCTCTTCTCTTCTCTTCTCTTCTCCTCTCTTCTCCTCTCTTCTCCTCTCCTCTCCTCTCCTCTCCTCTCCTCTCCTCTCCTCTCCTCTCCTCTCCTCTCCTCTCCTCTCCTCTTTTCCTTCTTCTCTTCTCTCTCTTCTCTCTCTTCTCTCCTCTCTTCTTCTCTCCTCTTCTCTCCTCTTCTCCTCTCTCCCCTCTCCTTCTCTCCCCTCTCCTTCTCTCCCCTCTCCTTCTCTCCCCTCTCCTTCTCTCCTCTCTTCTTCTCTCCTCTCTTCTTCTCTCCTCTCTCTTCTCTCTTCTCGCCTCTCGTCTCCTTGCCTCTCTTCTCTCAGGACTCAGATAAAATGATAACTCAACCAACTCTAGTACCAGACTTTCTGTAGGGATATTGATTTTGTGTAACCTTCTGTATCAGGGTCTCCAGACTTTTCAGCACAAGGGCCGGATCATATATTTTACACATATTTGGAGCCCCCCAAAAAATATCAGGTTCTCCTTTAGAGTCCACCTTACACCAGGGTCCTCATCAGAGCCCCGCCTTAAATCGAGGTCCTCATCAGGGTCATCCCTTGCATCAGGACCCCCCTCAGAGTCTCCCCTTTATTAGAGTTCCCCCTTACATCAGGGTCCCCATCATAGTCCCACCTTAAATCAGGGTCCTTCCATACATCAGGATTGCCATCAGAGTCCCCCTTTCATCAGAGTTCCTCCTTACTTTAGGGTCCCCATCAGAGTCTCCCCTTTATTAGAGTACCTCCTTATATCAGGGTCCCCATCAGAGTCCCCCTACATCAAGGTCTGCATCAGAGTCTCCCCTTACATCAGGGTCCCCATCATAGTCCCACCTTAAATGAGGGTCCTTCTGTACATCAGGATTGCTATCAGAGTCCCCCTTTCATCAGAGTTCCTCCTTACTTTAGGGTCCCCATCAGAGTCTCCCCTTACAGCAGGGTCCTCATAATAGCCCCCGCCCCCATTATCAGAGTCTCTCCTTACATTAAGATCCCTATCAAAGTTCCCACTTACATCAGAGTCCCTCCTAACATCAGGGTCTGCATCAGAGCCCCACCTTAAATCAGCGTTTCTTACATTGTGGTCCCATTTAAAGTCTCCCTCTTCATTAGAGTCACTCCTTACATTAGGGTCCCCATCAGAGTCTGCCCTTACATCAGGGTCTGCATCAGAGCCCCAGCTTTAACCAGGGTCCCCATCAGAGTCCTTCCTCACGTCAGTATCCCCATCAGAGTTCCCCTTACATCAGTGACTCCTCCCTTACATCAGAGTCCCCATCAATTTCCCCTTACATAATAATGCCCCCTTACAAGAGGATCCCAATATAGCCCTCCCCTCACATCAGGGTCCTCCTCATAGTCCCCCTTACATCAGAGTCCCAATCAGAGCCCTCCTTTATATCAGGGCCCCCCTTAAATCCCCTTTACATCAGGATCACTATCAGAGTCCCCCTTACATCAGAGTCCCTATCAGAGTCCCTCCTTCCATCAGGGTCCCTATCAAAGTCGCCCCTTATATCAGGATCCCTATCAGAGCCACCTCTTACATCAGGGTCCCTATCAGAGTACCCCCTTACATCAAGGTCCCTATGAGTCCCCCCTTACATCAGGGTCCCTATCAGAGTCTCCCCTTACATCAGTGTCCCTATCAGAGCCCCCCTTACATCAGGGTCCCTATCAGAGTCCCCTTTACATCAGGGTCCCCATCAGAGTCCTCCATTACATCAGAGTCCCCATCAGAGTCCTCCATTACATCAGGGTCCCTATCAGAGTCCTCCATTACATCAGAGTCCCTATCAGAGTCTCCCCTTACATTGGGCTCCCTATCAGAGTCTCCCTTACATCAGGGTCCCTATCAGAGTCCCCCCTTACATCAGAGTCCCTATCAGAGTCTCCCCTTACATTGGGGTCCCTATCAGAGTCTCCCTTACATCAGGGTCCCTATCAGAGTCCTCCATTACATCAGAGTCCCTATCAGAGTCTCCCCTTACATTGGGCTCCCTATCAGAGTCTCCCTTACATCAGGGTCCCTATCAGAGTCCTCCATTACATCAGAGTCCCTATCAGAGTCTCCCCTTACATTGGGCTCCCTATCAGAGTCTCCCTTACATCAGGGTCCCTATCAGAGTCCTCCATTACATCAGAGTCCCTATCAGAGTCTCCCCTTACATTGGGGTCCCTATCAAAGTCCCCCTTACATCAGGGTCCCTATCAGAGTCCCCCTTACATCAGGGTCCCTATCAGAGCCCCCCTCTTACATCAGGGTGCCTATCAGAGTCCCCCCTTACTACTATAAGGCTCACAACATGGCTGTAGCAGCAGGACGGGAGCAAGGAAGCAGAGCCGGTCCGGATGGAGGAAGTTCCATCCTGTGCATGCTGGAGCAAACATGTCATTGATTGCAAAGATGCCGACGTTCCTAGCAACCAATGGTGACAATGAGAGCAGCAGTAGTAAACTTACGCTAGAGATGATGGGGACTGAGGGTGGGGAAGGTGGGGGGTTCTTGATGTGGAGATTCCTAGGCTGCCTCCATTGACCTGAATCCTCAGTCAGTGCACATTGAGGATACACCGCTGACTCTGGCTGCAGGACCAGTAAAATCTTGTAGCGGGCTGGATATGGAGGGCTGGAGGCATCAAAACTGCTACCTTTCCACTGCTGATTACTCTGTAGTTAGTTACCATCAGGGCAGGACTTAGGGTGGCGGGGGCCCTTGGGCTTGAGTCACTTTCGGGCCCTACCTTCTATACATTATTGTATTTATCGGTGTATAACACGCACCCCAAGTTTAGGAGGGAATTTTAAGGGAAAAAACTTTTAGGAGAGAAGTTTAAGAAACAAACTTACATTTAAATGCCCATCAATGCAGCCTTATCAGTGTCCATCTGCAGCCTCGCCCATCCATCTGCAGCCTTGCCCATCCACCTTGTCATTGCAGTCTTGAAGTTTAAAAATGGCGCCGGCGGCGTATCGACATATTCAGCGAAGTTTGTTATGGAAGTGACGTTCCGTCTCCACCATCTTGCTACACCCCACACTCGTCCATAGTAAGGATACACTAAGAAGGGTTAAAGCGGACATCTTGTTACACCCACCGGAGTTTTGCATTTTACACTTATTTATAACAGTAAAGTCAGTTTATATAGTGAAATACAGGACTTGGAACTCCGTCTGACTACTTAGATCTTGAATTTTAAAAGCAGCGGCAACCCCGCTCATCTCACAGGTTTGCTAATCTGACAGAAGTTTGCTGCTTTTAAAATTCAACATCTTAGGCCGCGTACACACGCGGGGACTGTTCGCCCAACTTTGTCCGTCAAACAGTTTCAGCGGACAGTCCGCTCAAAATTAGCATGGACGGACTTGCCCACACACGACGAACGAACAGTCCGCTGAAACCGTGCGCGATGACGTGAACGGCACGTACGACGGGACTAGAAAACGACGTCCTATACACTGCAATGCAACCTTCGGCGTGTAAATCCTTTCTGAGCATGCGCGGAACTTAGTTTGACGAACAAGCCTACACACGAGGGGACTGTTCGCTGAAACAAAGTTTCAGCGGACAGTTTTTTGGAATTTCCGAAAAACTTTGTTCAGCAGACTGTCCGCTGAAACTGTCCGCTGAAAGCCCACACTCGAGCGGACTGTCCGCCGAAACACTGTTCAGCGGACAAAGTTGAGCAAACAGTCCCCGCGTGTGTACGCGGCCTAAGTAGTCAGACGGAGTTGTAAGTCCTGTATTTCACTATATACTAACTTTAATGTTATGAATACGTCTAAAATGCAAAACTCCGGTGGGTGTAACAACATGTCCGCTTTACCCCTTCTTGGTGTATCCTTACTGTGGACGAGTGTGGGATGTAGCAAGATGGCGGCGACGGAACATCACTTCCGTAGCAAACTATATGTCGTTACAGCGGCTCTCGGGTCCTCTCGCAGTCCCAAGCGGAGCCGAGAATAGCTGAGTGTACTCGGCTCGGCTCACAGTCACGCCCAGTCCCAGTGTTATGTCCATCATAGGGAGAGGCTGGGCATGACTGTGAGCGGAGCGGAGCCGAGTACACTCGGCTATGTATCTCGGCGGCGCCCCCTATTGGGCGGGGCCCATGGGCTTGAGTCCAGTCAAACCCAATGGTAAGTCTGGCCCTGGTTATCATGAATGTAGGGCCCTAACAATGAACTTCTCTCACTCTCTTTTATTTTGTTAAATAAACCATTGAAAGATTACTTTATATCAAAAAATATCTTTTTTAATCCTGCCAGGAATTTTTAACACAGAACAAGAGGTTGTAGCTCTCACTGGCATAGCGCAGGATTTTTATTCAACTGATAAAAGACATAAATGATGGTACTCCCAGAAAAGGGTGTCGGCTATCAAGCTTTTATGTGAATGTAATCATTTATGTCTTTTATCAGTTGAATAAAATCTCACACTACGCCAGCGCGCTCTACCATCTCTTGTTCTGTTTTGTCGCTAACTGTGGGATCTGCTCTATAATTACTAAACGTCGAAAAAGAAGGAACTTTGATATTGACACAAATTGACATTTTGTTTGCTCTCAGCACACAGACTGAGCTGTAAAAGGCAGCTACTGGTCCCCACTAATCAGTGCCAGGACAAGGTCATCCAGCGCCCAGGGCAAAGATGCCACACTGCGCCCTCCCCCAATTTATGATGTGCAAGCTAGGGGATCCCATGCCCAACAATCACTTGCTTGTGAAAATCACTGCTGCTATGAGTACTCCTGTCAGCCTTGTAACAGAAGAAAGGCACCCCTGCAGTAAACCATTGCGCCCAGGGCAGCCGCCCTCTCCTCTTCTGGGGTTCCCCAGTGTTTACTTATCTGTCCCCAAAGTCCTGTGTCTTTCTGCTGCTTCGTTCCTCTGTTATCAGCCGGTACAAGATCATCTAGTGCCCGGGGCAAAAATGCCAAACTGTGCCCCCACTCTTCGTTATATGTGACTTCATGTGGAGGAGAGGGAGAGAGAAAGCACAGCCCGCACCTTCTCCTGGCTCTCTCCTCCTCTCCTTGCTGCTTCCAGCACTGGACTGACAGAAGTAGTGATGCCCCTGTCACTACTCCTGACAGCCTTATAGTAGAAGGAGCTTGCAGTGCCCCCCCCCCATATCTACATTACACATTGTGCCCAGGGCAGTCGCTCCCTCCTGCCCACCCCTTCTCCTGGCCCTGTCACTAATGATCGGTGGCTGGCAGGACTGGTTTGTAATCATTGTGACAGCCAGTTGCAGTGGTCATGTGATTGGCTGATCCCCCCCCTTTTTAAATGCATTTTTTCAATTAAAATAACAAACATGTCATAGTCATCTGCTCTGTGCAATAGTAGCAGCCCCAAAGCTCCTCCTCTTCTGGGGTTCCCCAGTATTTACTTATCTTTCCCCAAAGCCCTAAGTCCCGTATCTTTCTGCTACTTCGTTCCTCTGTTATCAGCCGGTACAAGATCATCTAGTGCCTGGGGCAAAAATTCCAAACTACGCCCCCACTCTTCATTATATGTGACCTCATGCGAAGGAGAAGGAGAGAAAAAGCACAGCCCGCACCTCCTCCCAGCTCTTCTCCTCCTCTCCTTGCTGCTTCCAGCACTGGACTGACAGAAGTAGTGATGCCCCTGTCACTACTCCTGACAGCCTTATAGTAGAAGGAGCTTGCAGTGCCCCCCCATCTCTACATCACACATTGTGCCCAGGGCAGTAGTCCCTTCTGCCCACCCCTTGTCCTGGCCCTGCCGGTACTGCGGCTACTACAGCACTACTCTTGTAATCTCCACTCGCTTCCAGGTCCCACACAGAGAAGCTGGATTGCCACATTGTGAATAGGCTTGTGCAATTCGTTTCGTAACGAATCGAAATTCGGCCGAATTTTGCATCTTTCGAACATTCGGATGCATCCGAATGTCCAAATAAAAAAATAACGAATTACAACGAATACGAAAGAAATATAACGAATGAATTCGAATGAATTCGACATGATACGGTAATTCTTTAAAGATCTAATGAAACAAAAGGTCAGCTCAAAGTAAATTTTATAGTCCAATCAGCTAATTAATTTTTTGCTGGAGGATGGATTACTGGCAAAGTGCATTCCTGAGAACTGAGTTAGAAGGGTGTTGTATTGTATTTGAGCCGAAGTACTAAATGATTTCAACATGATTCGACATTATTTCAACCGCATACGAAATGATTTCAACATGATTCGACATTATTTCAACCGCATTCGAAAATATTTTGTGACCCGACCTTAGGGCCATGTATCTCGGGGTCACTTGATGATAGAAACTCCAAAATTTGGATATGTTGTAGTGCTAGTACTATTGTGTTTGTATACTAAATTTGGGGTTTCTAGCTATAAGTGACCCCGAGATATGTGGCCCCAAATTCGGGTCGCAAAATGTTATTAGTTATTAGAGCAGAGAATGATATTTGGCGACCCGAATTTGGGGCCACATATCTCGGGGTCACTTATAGATAGAAACCCCAAATTTGGTATGCAAACACAATAGTACTAGCACTACAACATATCCAAATTTGGAGTTTCTAGCACCAAGTGACCCCGAGATACATGGCCCTAAATTCGGGTCACAAAATATTTTCGAATGCGGTTGAAATAATGTCGAATCATGTTGAAATCATTTCGAATCCGGTAGAAATATTTTCGAATTTGGTTGAAATATTTTCGAATGTGGCCGATTTTTCGAATTCGGTAAAAAACTAAACAAAATACGAAAACGAATTTAAGGAAGTTAACGAATATAACTAAACGAAATTAATGAATTAATGAATTAAAATGAAACGAAACAAATTTTTTCCTTTTGCACATGTCTAATTGTGAACAGAGGATGTCAGCCACTCAGCATGGGCGCCATTCAGGCAGTGCTAGATTTTTCTGAATGAAGCGATCTTTTATTGGATGAGATCTAGAGGAGGTGCAGTGATGTCAACTCAAAGCACCACTTCTACATGACAGGCACCAAACCGGGCTGGTGTAAAACAAGCTTATAGGGTCACTGTATACTGTGCACCTTCAAGGTGATTGATTGTGGCCAAGCTCTGGGTGGAGGCCAAACCTGATTTAAGTCTGCAGGACCTGCAGTCTTATGCTTGTGATAGAGTGTGTAATACCTGATGAAGCTACCTGTTTGTCTGCCCCGCTCTGCTAGATTGGATTACCTCGTTGACTACCTCGGATCGGGTATATTGATTATTCTCTGAACTCTGCCTGCCTTTCTAATTCGCATTTTGACCCTGACTTTTTGAACCGTGCCTGTCTGCCTACCAGTTTGCTTTACTCAGTTTGCACATTCCCTCGCCTGGTGGCCAGTCGCTACAGCATTGCATATAAGTCCTGCTGGCAATTGAGTACCTTATGGGTAAGCGTAATGCCGCGTACACACGACCGGACTTTCTGTCAGAATGAACTCTGACGGACTTTTCCACGGAGTTTCGCTGAAACGGACTTGCCTACACGCGATCACACCAAAGTCCTATCGTTTAACGCGATGACGTACGACAAGACTAGAAAAAGGAGGTGCAATAGCCAGTAGCCAATAGCTGCCCTTGCGTCGTTGTTGGTCCGTCGGACCTGCATACAGAGGAACGGTTTTCTCGATAGGAACTGGTTCCGGCGGAAAGATTTGAAACATGTTCTATTTCTAAAGTCTGTCTGATTTTTCGACAGAAAAGGTCAGATGAAGCCCACACACAATCGAATTGTCCGACGGATTAGTTCCGTTGGAACTTTGCTGTTGAAAAGTCCAGTTGGGTGTACACGGCATTAGGGCTCTTTCACACGGATTCTCCGATCAGGTCCACCTGTCAGTTTTTCAGGCAGACCCGATCCGACCCTCCATTCACCCCTAAGGGGCAGCGGATGACAGCTGTGACATGTCCGCTGCTATCCGATCCGATCCTGTCTGTGAAATCCAGAGGGATGGTGACCCTATTTTCCACCCGTCTGGTGGATCAGATCAGATGGGATTGGATTGGATGAAAATGGACAGGTGGTCCACTCTCCCCATAGAGGACAGAGGGTGGAGACAGACCTGAAGATCAATGAAGCGAATCCCCCACTGAGTAAAACGGGGCCGGGGCCGGCGCAGGGCCGTCTTTAATATTGATTGGACCATGGGCAAAACTTTTCTTGCCACCCCCCCCCCATGCAGTTTCGCTCTCCACCTGCTCTGAGACATAGAACTAAATAGCAGCTAGACTCAAAATCAGTTTACTGAATCAGATCAGGTAGCTATTGTGATTGGTTGCAAGAGGTTACAGTGTATCATTACCACTCACTGACTGGTTGCTAGAGGTTACAGCACACATTACGGCTCACTGATTATTTGCTAGAGGTTACAGCACATGATTTCTGCTTGTTGATTGGTTGCTATAGATTACTGTGGATATGACCTCAGGTGGGCATGATATACATATCAATGCTGCCAGCCACCGCTATTTACATATGAATGTCGGTAATTTATATGTAAATACAGGGTCTGCAGGTGAGTCACCTATACACAACAATAGGGCAGAGCTGGGCAGGATTAGTATCAGCACTTCACACTGAAATATTGGGACACAGCACGGGACTAAAACCTTGAGGGACGAGGGAATTTAAATCAGGATTGTTGGCAAGTTTTTTGGCAGCTGCTTTGGGCCCCACAACATTGACAGGGCCCAGGGCAGCTGCCCCATTTGTCCTGCCTAAGCCCTTGTACACACGGTCGGACATACCGACAACCAAATCCGTCAGATTTTTTCCGTCGGATTTTGTCCGAAGGATTTTGTCCAAAACTGTTGCATACACGCGGTCGGACAAAGTTGTCGGAAACAGAACGTGATGACGTTATTTCGTTACGACAGGACTACGTTCAGGCTAGTAGCCAATAGCTTTGGTGTAGGAATTTGATCTGAGCATGCGTGGCACTTTGTCCGATCGGAATTCTCTACACATGATCGGAGTATGTCCGGTCGGAGCATTTTGTCGGAAAATTTTAAGTTGGAAAACTTGGTCCGTCGGATACTACACACAGACCACACACAGTCGGAATATCCGACAAAACGGTCCGATCGGACACATTCCATCGGAATCTCCGACCGTGTGTACAAGGGCTTAAAGGTGGCCCTGGCCAGGCGGATCGCCCGTGTGAAAGGACCCTAACAGTGGGCAGCCATTGCTGATCTGTTTTTTGAAAATTCTAGGTGCTTAGCTGCTGGCCTTAAAAAATTCTGCCTTGAAACAAGCATGCAGCAAGAGAAATCAGAATTAAGCCCTGATTTCTATTCCTGTTCTGGATCGGGGGGGGCCCCCAAAATGATGGATAAGCAAAACAGCCAAGTAAGTGGCATTTACAGAAGGAAGGTTCAGCCATGGCAAACTCTCCTGGATGCTCTCAATACACGATCCCTTCAAAGCTTGGAAACATATTCAGTACCTTTTTTTCTTCTCTATAAGTTGGATGTGGTGAAATGTTTAGTATTAATTGTTGAGGAAGGTATCGGAAAGGAACGACTTACTAAGACACCTAAAGGAACCTCCCAGTTCAAAGCAAGGAACACAAAAGCCTCAGAAGCGTTACATATAAAACGGGAACTTGTATTGCTTAGCAACTTGGCTATATTTATTCACCGAGCTGCAGAAATGGAAGAAAGCAAAAAAAAAAAAAAGATTTCTTTCTAGAAATGGAATCGGGCGAGAAAGGTGACGGGAAACATGGCGGAGATTAGGCTGACGGGTAACACGGGTGCGATAAGCACATTAGACAGGAGGCAGATAAAAGGGGAGACTGTAATAGTAAATTTGGTGCTGCGACTGGATCAATGAGAAGAGAAAACATCGACTGGAAAATGTCACACTGGAAGTTACAGAAGTTTAATAACAAGCAATGGCGGCTTATGTGCCGGAAACCCAAATTTGTATAACCCTTTCATGACTAAGCCTATTTTTGGAATTTGGTGTTTACAAGTTAAAATCCATATTTTTTGCTAGAAAATTACTTGGAACCCCCAAACATTATATATATTTTTTTAGCAGAGGCTCTAGAGAATAAAACGGCAATTGTTGCAATATTTTATGTCACACGGTATTTGCGCAGTGGTGTTTTAAACGCAACTTTTTGGGAAAAGGGACACTTTCATGAATAAAAAAAAAACAAAACAGTAAAATTAGCCCAATTTTTTTGCGTAATGTGAAAGATAATGTTACGCCGAGTAAATAGATACCAAACATGTCACACTTTATAATTGCGCGCACTTGTAGATTGACGACAAAGTACGGTACCTAAAAATCTCAATAGGCGACGCTTTAAATTTTTTTTACGGTTACCAGGTTAGCGGTACAGAGGAGGTCTACTGCTAGAATTATTGCTCTCGCTCTGACGATCGCGGCGATACCTCACATGTGTGATTTGAACACCGTTTACATACGCGGGCGCGACTTCCGTATGCGTTTTCTTTGCTTCGCGAGCTCGCGGGGACGGCGGGCGCTTTGAAAATTTTTTTTTAATTTTTTTATTTATTTTATTTATTTTAAAATGACTAATTTGTTTAAAAAAAAAAAAATTTGATCACTTTTATTGCTGTCACAAGGAATGTAAACATCCCTTGTGACAGTAATAGGTGGTGACAGGTCCTCTTTATGGAGGGATCGGGGGTCTAAAAGACCCCCCACCCCTCCTTTACACTTCAATGTATTCAGATCGCCGAAAACGGCGATTCTGAATACCGGATATTTTTTTAAAACCGGCGCCATTGGCAGCCGAGTAAACGGGAAGTGACGTCATGACGTCGCTTCCGTGTTTACGATGAGGAGACTGGAACGAAGCCGATTACGGCTTCGTTCCAGTTCCTCCCCAGCAGCCAGAGCCGACGGATCGCTAATCGGTGCTCCCGATCGAGCGGGAGCACCGGTAACAGCGGCGAGAGGCGGCGGGAGGGGGGGACGTCCCCTCCCGCTCCTCCGGCATAACAGCCGAGCGGCTTTTAGCCGCATCGGTTGTTATGCCTGGATGGCCAATCGCCTGCTGTAAAAAACGGTACCAGGATGATGCCTGCAGGTGCGGGCATCATCCCGGTATAACCCCCGGAAGCCGAGTACGCACATCTGCGTACGCTCGGCGGGAAAGGGATAATTAGCATGTAGAATAACTCCCGACTCTGAGAAAGAGGAAGAGATTAGTGATTAACCACATGCCGACCAGTGTACCATGATGTACGTCGGCACAATGGCACGGCTGGGCAAATGGCATACAGGTACGTCCCCTTTAAATCGCGGCATTGTGGGAGCATGCATGCCCTCTGCGAACTCTGTAATTGTGCCCGCAGGCTCAATGTCCGCCGGGGGGCCCGTGATCGCTTCATGGAGTGGCAGAATGGCGCTAAACAAGGCATTTCCCCGTGATTGGACACGGCTGATAACATGGTAAAGAGTCTCCGTCAGAGACTCTTTACCGAGATCGTAGTTGCAGGGTGTCAGACTGACACCCCGCAACAACGATCGCCGCGATGCGCGCCCCCCGGGGGCACGCAGCGGCTTAATATCCTGATCACGTCATATGACGTCCGGTCAGGATATTGCAAGCACTTTGCCACCGTCATTTTGCTATGGTTAAAAAATGGAGGACTCTGCGCGCGCACCACCCCTCCAGGAGCACGAGGCGTCTCTCTCCCTTCTCCGGTCTCTCACACACCGCCGCTCACCCGCCTGAGGAACCCCCGCCATGTCCTGGATAGATTACGTCAACACCTTGGTAGACGGCACCATGTGCACGGACTGCGCCATCTACGCCTTGGCTCCTCCTCACGGAGTGTGGGCCGCCTACCCCGGAGGGAGCTTCGGTAGTCTCACGACACAGGAATTGGCCGCTATTGTTTCTAAAGATGGAAGCCAATTATTTATCAATGGCCTAGTGATTGGAGGACAGAAATGCAGCGTGCTCAGGGACCTCTGGTTTGACGACTCACAAATGTGCCTAGACGCAAGGACAAAATGCACAGACGGAGGATCAACATTCAACATTCACATTGTCCGATCCAATCAAGCTATCTTCTTCCTGAAAGGAGGGCCCAGTATTCATGGCGGACAGTTGAACCAAAAATGTTATGATACCATGAAGTACCTGAGGAGTGTAGGGTATTGATGATGCTGTCGCCTCTCCAGTTGCCTGTTCCAGCTGCCAACATTGGACCAACCACCTGATTCGTCACCCACCAACCCCCCTCCTTTCCATCCCCCCTCAATTTTTTTTATCGTTTTGTTTTTTTTGCTGCCCCAAAACACCAGAATGAACAGAATTTTTTCCAAGAAAAATTTATATCTGATTTAAGAATAAAAAAATATGCTCTACAAAAAAAAAAAAAAAATGAATACCAATATGATGTGTAAATAAATTAGAGTAAATTAAAATAAGGAGTGGACCTCAATTTCTTCCTTTAACCCCCCAGCTGTGAGGCTATCCAGGGAATAAATCCAAAAAGTTCTGCGCTGGCACAAGCGTTTTAACTCGGAAAGTGGCAGGTATTGGCTCAAAATGGTGGAAAGATTTGTGAAATTACTGCGCTAACCAATCATGTGAAAAGCAGCTAACACTCAAAGTCAAGGAAATATCTAAAAACACAGTAAACCATCATAAATGTAACATATTATACAGTGTATGAAAACATATATATTAAAGTGCTTGTATATAGAAAAAGAGCAAAGTCCAATGGCTATAGCCAATGATGTGTGAAATCACCAATACAGTGAGTTCGGAAAGGCAAATATCCCAAATAAGAAAGATTTAGGATCCACTCTTGGAGGGAATACATTGGAAGTGAGATGAAACAGCTGTAATTGCCAATGTAACACCAGGGGTAGTGTGTCCTCCACCCGGGGAATAAGGGTGAATACTTTTACCAGACATAGTGGACTCACGTGCCAGTGGCAGAAGCTGGAACTCCTATGCTGTACTCTGGAACTCCCACAAAACAGGATGGAACTGGAACACGATTACGAAACGATTGTGGTGGAAAGATTACTGGGAGGGGCTAGGGAAGACCCGGCTGTCATGACACCAATGACAAAGTCAGAGACAGATAGAGTGTCCTAAAGAACGACTTTAGGGACTTGGGAGCTAAATTGAGGAAAAGGACCTACAAAGATAGTATTCTCAGGAATCAAGCCACACCAGAAAGGCAGAGGGAGATTATGGGAAGTAAACAAGTGGCTGAGTAGCCGGTGTAGTAAGGAAGGGTTTGGGTTCCTGGAGGACTGGGCTGACTTCTCAGTCGGTCACCAGTACTATAGAAGGGACAGACTGCACCTAAATGAGGAGGGTGGGAGTAGAGATGGCCAAAAAGTTAGAGGGGTTTTTAAACTAAGCGACGGGGGGGAGAAGGTCCAGAGGTACAGATAGTCAGCACGGAACATAGTTCAGAGGGTAGTATTGGGGGTATTAGTGGTAGGTTGACTAAAGCACATAAACCCAAGGTAAGTATAGTAACAAGTCCTAGTTGCAATCTTGGAACACCCAATAAGAGGATAGTATGTGACTGGTCTAAACTACATGGCATGTTCACCAATGTCAGGAGCCTGGCGGACAAGATGGGTGAACTAGAGATACTGTTGTACGAGGACGATTTGGATTTTTGGGGAATTTCGGAGACTTGGTTCAACAGCTCTCATGATTGGCTGGCAACCATTCAAGGATATACCCTTTATCGCAGGAATAGAGAGGGTAAAAAAGGGGGAGGGGTATGCCTGTATATCAAGAATAATGTAAAAGTGAATGCGAGAGATGACATCACTAAGGGAGCTAGGGAGGAGGTGGAATCCTTATGGGTAGAACTCCAAAGGGATGAAGCTAAGGGGAAAATAATACTGGGAGTATGCTATAGACCAGGCCCGGACTGGGACAAAAAATAGGCCCGGGCATTTTAGACAGAGCAGCCCAGGGTGGGGGGGGGGGCAAGGCCTCTGGACCCCTTTACATTACATGGCGCCCTGCACCTATGGACCCCATTACATTACACAGCACCCTGAACCTCCAGTTCTGGACCCCCTGCATGTTACACAGACCCCCCTACAGTGCAGATACCCTCTCTACAGTGCAGACCCCCTCCCTACAATACAGAACCCCCCCTACATTACAGACCCTCCTACAATACAGAACCCTCCCTTCATTACAGACCCCCCTACAATACAGACACCCCCTACATTACAGACACCCCCAAAATACAGAACCCCCCCACAATACAGAACCCCCTACACTACAGAACGCCCCTTACAATACAGACCCTACACTACAGAACCCCCCTACATTACAGACCCCCTACAATACAGAACCCCCCTACATTACAGAACCCCCTACAATAAACAACCCCCTACAATACACAACCCCTCTACATTACACAACCCCCCTACATTAAACAACCCCCTACATTACAGACCCCCCTACATTACAGACCGCCCTACATTACAGACCCCCCTACATTACAGACCCCCTTACACTACAGAACCCCCTACACTACAGAGCCCCCCTACACTACAGAACCCCCCTACATTACAGAACGCCCCCTACAATACAGAACCCCCTACAATACAGAACCTCCATACATTTCAGACCCCCTAAACTACAGAACCCCCCTACATTACAGACTCCCCCCTACAATACAGACCCCCCTACAATACAGACCCCAATACACTATAGAACCACCTCCTACATTACAGAACCCCCCTACACTACAGATACCCCCACATTACAGAACCCCCCTATAATACCAGAACCCCCTATAATACAGAACCCCCTACACTACAGACCCCCCTACATTACAGAACCCCCTACATTACAGAACCCCCCTACATTACAGAACCCCCCTACACTACAGCACCCCCCCTACACTACAGCACCCCCCTACAATACACACACCCTTACAATACAGACGCCCCTACACTACAGAACCCCCTACAATACAGATCCCCCTACATTACAGAACCCCCTACATTACAGAACACCCCCTACACTACAGAACCCCCCTACAATACAGAACCCACCTACAATACAGAACCCCCCTACACTACAGAACCCCCCCTACACTACAGAACCCCCCTACACTACAGAAACCCCCTACACTACAGACCCACCCTACATTACAGAACCCCCTCTACACTACAGAACCCCCCTACATTACAGAACCCCCCTACATTACAGACCCCCCTACATTACAGAACCCCCCTACACTACAGAACGCCCCTTACAATACAGACCCCCCTACATTACAGACCCCTACAATACAGAACCCCCTACATTACACAACCCCCTAAAATACACAACCCCCTACAATACACAACCCCCTACATTACAGAACCCCCCTACATTACAGAACCCCCCTACATTACAGACCCCCTTACACTACAGAACCCCCTACACTACAGAACGCCCCCTACAATACAGAACCCCCTACAATACAGAACCCCCATACATTTCAGACCCCCTAAACTACAGAACCCCCCCCCCCCCACATTACAGACTCCCCCCTACAATACAGAACCCCCTACAATACAGACCCCAATACACTATAGAACCCCCTCCTACATTACAGACACCCCTACACTACAGACACCCCCACATTACAGAACCCCCCTATAATACCAGAACCCCTATAATACAGAACCCCCTACACTACAGACCCCCGTACACTACAGACCCCCCCCCTACATTACAGAACCCCCTACATTACAGAACCCCCCCTACATTACAGAACCCCCCTACAATACACAACCCCCCTACAATACAGACGCCCCTACACTACACAACCCCCCTACACTACAGAACCCCCCTACACTACAGATCCCCCTACATTACAGAACCCTCCCTACACTACAGAACCCTCCCTACACTACAGAACCCCCTACATTACAGAACCCCCCTACACTACAGAACCCCCTACACTACAGAACCCCCCCCCCCCCCACACATTACAGACCCCCCTACACTACAGAACCCCCCCTACACTACAGACCCCCCTACATTACAGACCCCCCTACATTACAGAACCCCCTACATTACAGAACCCCCCTACACTACAGACCCCCCTACATTACAGAACCCCCCCTACACTACAGAACCCCCCTACATTACAGACCCCCCCTACCCCCCTATATTACAGACCTCCCCTTCAGACACATAATGTACCTGAGTCTCAGGTCCTGAGATCAGCACAGGACTGCATGTCGAGTCCCCTCCCCCTGTGTAGACATACAGGAGGAGGGGTAGGGGGAGGCGGCTTCACTCTGCTCGGCTGTTAGAGACAGCCGAACTGAGACTGATCAGAGCTGCTTCCACTGTGCCAGAGAGAAGGGGAATAGTTGCGGGTTCCGCCCCCCCATGCCTACGTGTGTCACTCGAGTGCGGCTCCGAGGCTAGCACGCACCCACCCCCCACTGCAAAGAACAACTACAGCTCTCAAAGAGCCTTTCACTGGTGGCCCACCCCCCACTTACTACACCGCTGGCGGAACATCAACGGCCAGTGTTAGTACACCGGTCCTGCAGCATGACAGAACCCGCGGCCGACTCTGCATGTCCCAGACATGCAGCCCAGCGGCCCGGTGGCCCCCGGCCCACCGGGCAAATGCCCGGTCTGCCCTTTGGCCAGTCCGGGCCTGCTATAGACCCCCTAACCTGAGGGGGGGGGGTGGACCTCCTATCACAATTTGGATTAGCAGCAAGGATGGGAAGTGTTATCATAATGGGGGATTTTAATTATCAAGACATAGACTTGGCAGAGGGAACCATGGATTCGTTTAAGGCTTGCCAGCACCTAAATGTCTTGCAGGACAATTTCATGGGTCAGATGGTAGACGCACCAACTAGAAATAAAGCATTACTAGATCTATTGATTACCAACAATACAGACCTGATCATGGATGTGGATATATATGGGGCAATTTAGGAAACAGCAATCACAGGTCAATTGGCTTCAGTATAACACACAAAAAGGAAACATGAGGGCCAGTTCACACCAGATGCAGTTCTGTTCAGTTCCGTGCGCTTTTTTTCTGCACTAAAAATGCATGCACAGTGTTTTCCATGTATTCCAATGGCTCTAGTTCACACCATGCAGTCAGTTTCTGGTCAGTTTCCGGTGCAGAAAAAATGGAACTGCATCTGGTGAACTGGCCTTAAGGGGAATACAAAGACATTGAATTTCAAAAGAGCCAACTTCCCTAAACTACAAACCTTGCTAGAAGGCATGAATTGGGATAAAATGTTAGGAACAAAGAACACGGAGAAGAGATGGTTTGCTTTAAGAGCTTGTTAATTGGGAAATAAAAGAGTGAACAAAAGTCCTGGATGGCTTAACTCCAATGTAAAAATGCATATAAAAGCAAAAGAGAAGGCCTTCAAAAAATACAAGGTTGAGGGATCATCATCAGCATTCAAACTTTATAAAGAATGCAACAAGAAATGTAAGGGTGCAATAAGGACATCTAAGATAGAACACGAAAGACACACAGCGGAGGAGAGCAAAAAAAAAATTCCAAGAAGTTCTTTAAGTATATAAACAGTAAAAAAGGGAGGACAGACCATATTGGTCCCATAAAGAATGAGGAAGGACATCTGGTTACAAAGGATGGGGAGATGGTGAAGGTATTGAATTTATTCTTCTCCTCTGTCTTCACGAGGGAATCGAGGAGCTTCAGTAACAAAAACTGCAGTGTTTATCCTTGTGACACATCACAGGAAGCACCCTCATGGCTAACAGGTGACAGAATTAAAATTTGACTTAGGAAACTTAACATTATTAAATCACTAGACTAGATGGCTTGCACCCGAGGGTACTTAGGGAACGCAGTCAAGCAACTGCCAGACAATTGTTCCTAATTTTTACTGATAGTCTACTGACTGGAATGGTACCAGCGGATTGGAGAAAACCCAATGTAGCACCAATATTTAAAAAGGGCCCATAATACATGCATGGGAAATACAGACCAATTAGCCTAACATCAATAGTATGCAAGCTCTTGGAGGGGATCTACTCACTAGGGGAAGAACCTCTGGGGGAATCTAGGATGGAAAAGGACTTGGGGGTCCAATAGATGATAAGCTCAGCAATGTCATGCAATGCCAAGCTGCTGCTAACAAAGCAAACAGAATATTGGCATACATTAAAAAGGGGATCAACTCCAGAGATAAAACGATAATTCTCCTGCTCTACAAGACTCTGGTTCAGCCTCTCCTGGAGTATACTGTCCAGTTCTGGGCACCAGTCCTCAGGAAGGATGTACTGGAAATGGAGCAAGTACAAAGAAGGGCAACAAAGCTAATAAAGGCATAGTTGCCAACTGTCCCGAATTTCCCGGGACATTCCTGGGATTAGGACATTTGTCCCAAATTAATTTTGTCCCGGTAAATGTCCTGGGAAATTCGGTCTGTCCCGGAAAATTCAAATTTCCATTTTTTTGCCGCCGGCCGCTAGAGGTCCACGGCCGGCGGAGACATTTAAAGAAGACCAGAAACTGGTCTTCAATGGAGCTCAGATGCTGCGGCACCCTCCCCCGCTGCCAGTGTCTGCGAAGTGCAGTGTGGGCGGCGCCACAGTTCAAAGTCAGCGCGGCAACGATGGCTTGGAGGAGAGGAGATCGTATGTCGGGGCCAGTCCGTGCAGTGAGTATGTCGGGGCCAGTCCGTGCAGTGAGTATGTCGGGGCCAGTCCGTGCAGTGAGTATGTCGGGGCCAGTCCGTGCAGTATGTGGGGGCAAGTCTGTGCAGTATGTGGGGGCCAGTCTGTGGATGTGGGGGCCAGTCTGTGCAGTATGTGGGGGCCAGTCTGGAGATGTAGGGGCCAATCTGTGGATGTGGGGGCCAGTCTGTGAATGTGGGGGCCAGTCTGTGGAGTATGTGGGGGCCAGTCTGTGCAGTATGTGGGTGCCAGTCTGGAGATGTGGGGGCCAGTCTGTGGATGTTCTGGAGATGTGGGGGCCAGTCTGTGGATGTGGGGGCCAGTTTGGAGATGTGGGGGCCAGTCTGGAGATGTGGGGGCCAGTCTGGAGATGTGGGGGCCAGTCTGTGGATGTGGGGGCCGGTCTGGAGATGTGGGGGTCGGTCTGGAGATGTGGGGGCCGGTCTGTGGATGTGGGGGGGGGCCAGTCTGGATGTCAGAGGGGCACCAGATGTAAGGAGGGGCTCCGCTGATGGACACAGATGTGAGGAAGGTACCTCTGATGGGGCACCTGATGTAAGGACAGACTCCGCTTGGGACACCTGATGGAATCTGATGGCATGCAACGTGGCTAGTGACGCGCTCATGGCTCCCACTGATTCTGCATTATGGTGAGTTGAATGATTTCATTTCATATTACAATGTAATAATAGAAATAATGCGCTTCAATCATCCTGACACCATAACAATCATGGTGCCGGGATGATTGAAGCGCTAACACCAGGTATTTGGAGTATCTTTATCTGCTGATTGTCAAACTCTGGAAAACACATATTGCTATTGTGGTGTAGGATTGGGGGGCTGCTGTCTCTCCTTTCCCTCCCCCCCTCCTTTCCCTCTCCCCCCGCATTAATCTCAGACTCTAACCACACCCCTTTGAGCCACGCCCCATGTAAGCCACGCCCGCTATTTTATGTAAACCACGCCCATATTTTGCGTGCCACATTTTCACCTACTTCTATGCCACACCTATAACCGCATGCCCCGCCCCTAATTATAATACAACTCCGCCTACTGCCAAAAAAGTGTCCCGGATTTTTTTTTTTTTACAATGTTGCCAACTATGTAAAGGGTCTGGAGGATGTTAGTTATGAACAAAAGTTGCGAGCACTGAACTTACCATATTTATCGGCGTATAACACGCACTTTTTTCCCCTTAAAATCAGGGGAAAATCGCGGGTGAGTGTTATACGCCGATCCACCACGTTTTCCTTGCGTTTTTTGGGCTCTGGGCGGCTTTCAGCCGCCTTCGGCCCTTCTCGCGGCTTTCGGCCGCCTTCGGCCCTTCTCGGTGGCCAAAAACCGCCGAGAAGGGCCGAGAGCGGCCGAAAGCCTCCGAGTACGGCCGAGTCGGCCGAAAGCCACCGAGAACTTCCGGGCGCCGCCGAGATACAAAGGACATCTCGGCGGCGCCATTTTTAAAAACAAAAGCTGAGGGGACAACACAGCACAAGGCTGCAATGATGGACAAACTGCATGACAGACAGGCTGCATGACGGACAGGCTGCAATGACAAGGCTGCAATGACAAGGCTGCATGACAAGGCTGCAATGATGCACACGCTGCATGACAAGGCTGCAAATGACACTGACAAGGCTTCAGATGGACACTGATAAGGCTGCATTGATGGGCATTTAAATGTAAGGTTTTTTTTCCTTAAAATCCCCTCCTAAACTTGGGGTGCGTGTTATACGCCTATATATACGGTATTCTCTCCGGAGAAGAGACGCTTGAGAGGGCATATGATTTCAATTTACAAATACCGGACTGGTGACCCCACAATAGGGATACAACTTTTTCGCAGGAGGGAGTTTAACAAGACTCGTGGCCACTCATTAAAATTTGACGAATAGAGATTTAACCTTAAAGCGGAGGTCCACCCTAAAATGGACCTCCGCTCATCGGAATCCCCCCCCCCCCCTCCGGCGCCACAATTGGCACCTTTCAGGGGGGAGGGGGGTGCAGTTACCTGGATAATCCAGGTAACTGCACCCACTTCTGGGATAGCTGTCTGCGGAAAGGGGCGTAGATTACGCCCCTTTCCGCAACTGCCCGCCCCTTTGCGCAAGTGCCCCGCTGCCTGCTGGGAAACACACAGTTCCCAGAGGCAGCGGGGACCGTCCGGATTGCGCCGCGCGGCTCGCGCATGCGCAGTAGGGAACCGGGAAATGAAGCCGAAAGGCTCCTTTTCCTGATTCCCATACCCAAGATGGCGGCGGCAGGACCCGACAGACGACCTAGCGATCGGCTTCGGGTGCCGACATCGCGGGCGCGCTGGACAGGTAAGTGTCACTATTTTAAAAGTCAGCAGCTGCAGTATTTGTAGCTGCTGGCTTTTAAAAAAAAAAAAAAACGCGGAGTCCCGGTGGACTCCCGCTTTAAACTACGTAGATGGTTCTTTACTGTAAGAGTGGCAAGGATGTGAAATTCCCTTCTACAGACGGTGGTCTCTCTGCTATAAGCACCTGATATGTTTTATAGCAGAAAGTAAATATATATATATATATATATATATATATATATATTTTTTTTTTTATTTTTTTTTTTATTTTTTTATTATTTATTTATTTCAAAATATTTGGTCTTTTTTCGCTCTATAATAAAATAAAAAAACCAGTGCAGATCGAATAGCACCAAAAGAAAGCTCTACTCGTGTAAAAAAAGAAGAAGATATAAATGATATAAGTAGCGCAGTTCTAAATAGCAAAAAAAGGCTTGGTCATGAAGGGGGTAAAACCTTCCAGGGCCAAGGTGGTTAAAGCAAACAATAATAGAAATAATAATTATTATAATTTATATTTTATTATCTGTTATCACAAACTTATGAATACAACACAGCATTTTAATGTTTTCTATTTGGTTGATCTGTTCCTTGGTGTGAATTCTACCGACGAAAGCTTAAGAAAGAGTGAAGAAGACCTAGTGTGGGAAATTCAAGCTGAGACTGATGCTCCAACAATCCATCCAAAGAGTAAAAAAAAAAAAAAAAAAAAAAACAATGCAAAAACATTGTGCAACTGGACATAACAAGTGGGGATTTGCATGTACTCAACGGCGCCCATTCAAGCAATAGAACCACGCTGGCAAAAGCCATGTCAAAACCTAGGAGTGGGCAAGCAGCTCGGCTGTTTTCAGGTGCCAAAAAGAAAAAAAGGAATCTCATTAAAAGCGGCCATTGTGCAGGACACAGTACAAAGAATCCGCTGAAGATACCCAATCCTGCAATCAGCGAAGGCTTGTTTTCCTCTAGGCAAGGTCCTTTTGTGGGGCCCGGGAAAATATATGACACCGCCACAAAGGGACGTGTCGTGAGACGATTATGGGAGACGCCTGAGAAGATTAATGCTGGAACATTAGCCAGTTGCTGAATAATCCAGCAGCAAAATAATAATGGAAGAGTACAGAATAAAAGGGTCTGATTAGCCAAGATAGCCACTTAAGGGCCGAGCCTCTTTCTGGGATTTTTTGTTTACAAGTTAAAAACATTTTTTTTTTTTGCTAGAAAATTACTTAGAACCTCCAAACATTTTACAGTTTCTTTTTCTAACACCCTAGAGAATAAAATGGCAGTCGTTGCAATATTTTCTGTCACACCGTATTTGCGCAGTGGTCTTACAAGAGCACTTTTTTGGGGAAAAGAATACACGTTTTTGAATTAAAAAATAGGACAACAGTAAAGTTAGGAGAAGAAGAAAGCTAACAGCGCTCTCTGCAGGGACAACTCAATCCATGCACCAGGTCCACTCACAGGTGCTGAGGCTCAATGTGTCCCAACACACTCCAATGCAACAGTAGTAAGAAGAGCCGGCAAACACTCTAATCCTTGAAGTGCCGTTTATTGGTACATCAGAGTAACAGTAAAACAATAAACTGACGCGTTTCGGCAATAGCCTTAGTCGTAGCTGACTAAGGCTATTGCCGAAACGCGTCAGTTTTATTGTTTTACTGTCACTCTGATGTACCAATAAACGACACTTTAAGGATTACAGTGTTGCCAGCTCTTCTTACTACAACAGTAAAGTTAGCCCAATTTTTTTTTATATTGTGAAAGATAATGTTACACCGAGTAAATGGATACCCAACATGTCACGCTTAAAAATTGCGCCCGCTCGTGGAATGGCAACAAACTTTTAACCTTAAAAATCTCTATAGGAGACGTTTAAAAAATTCTACAGGTTGCACGGTTTGAGTTACAGAGGAGGTCTAGGGCTAGAATTATTGCTCTCGCTCTACCGATTGCGGCGATGCCTCACATGTGTGATTTGAACACCGTTTTCATATACGGCGCTACTCAAGTATGAGTTTGCTTCTGCACGCGAGCTCGGCGGGGCAGGGGCATGTTTAAAAAAAAAAAAATTCTTATATATTTTACCTTTTACTTTTTATTTTTACACTGTTATTTAAAAAAAAAAAATTGTCACTTTTATTCCTTTTACAAGGAATGTAAACATCCCTTGTAATAGAAAAAAAGCACGGCAGGAACTCTTAAATAAGAGATCTGGGGTCAAAAAGATCTTTTTTTTAAATGGCCCTTTAAGAGCTATGGGCGGAAGTGACGTTTTGACGGTATGGAGACGGGTGGGGGTCATCTTCCCCTTATGCCGTGTACACACGATTGGACTTTTTGATGGACTAGGTCCGTCGGACTTCCGGCGGAGTTCCAACGGACTTTCCGAATGAACGGACTTGGTCACACACAATCACATTAAAGTCCGACGGATTCGAACGTGATGACGTACGACCGGACTAGAATAAGGAAATTCATAGCCAGTAGCCAATAGCTGCCCTAGTGTCGGTTTTCATCCGTCGGACTAGCATACAGACAAATGGATTTTTCGACCGGACTCGAGTCCGTCGGAAAGATTTGAAACATGTTTTAAATGATAAGTACGTCTGATTTTTACACAAGAAAGGTCCGATGAAGCCCACACGCGATCGAATTGTCCGGCGGATTTGTTCCCTCTGACCTAGTTCGTTGAAAAGTCCGGTCGTGTGTACTGCGGCATTACTCGTCGCCATACCCAGCCAGCAGAAGGATCCGATCACCTCCGCCGCTGCCGACGGAGGCGGGGAGGGGGAGGCCTTCTCCCGCCAATCGATAAAAGTGATCTCGCAGCGAAAATCCGCTGCAGAGACGACTCTTATCAAAAACCGGTCGAAGAAGAGGATACCGGGGGTTATGGCAGCTAGCTGCTGCCATAACAATATTCCTCCTCAAATTTAGGACGTATATCAGCGCGCGGTGGTCGGTAAGTGGATAGGCAAATGGCGCAAGAAGAATTGGATTTTTTTTATAAGTATTGGAGCTGACCTGTACTTAAAAGCTATAGCCCACCTGAAGTCACAGGAGTAGATATACATTTGGACATAAGTCGTACTAACATCCTCCAGCACCGGTTCAGCATTCTCTCTGCAGAGGTTCCCACCCCCCCCACATCTAGAGCCCAACAATCAGCAGGGAACATTAACTTTGTTAATTGTCAAGCTCAAGCTGAGACTCAGTGGGGGTTTGCAGGGGGGGGGATGTCTGGAAAGAGGCCTCTATAAACATTTCAGGTAGGCGTTAACCACTTGAGACCCGCGCTATAGCCGAATGATGGCTACAGCGCGGATCTCCTTTGCCGGGACTACGTCTATTGACGTCGTCCCGTGCACGAGCGGCCTGCGTGCCCCCTGTGGGGCGTGCGCGGCGCGCTCTGTGATCGGCGAGTCTATGAGACTCGCCTGATCACCGATCCGAGCAAGGGGTCGATCCCGACCCCCTATCACGTGATCAGCTGTCAGCCAATGACAGCTTATCATGTGATACAACGGAGCCGGTAATCGGCTATTATTCCTCCTCGTGCTGACAGCGCGAGGAGAAAAAAAAAAGAGCCGATCACCGGCGGCCGTGATCGGGACATCAGTCCCGATCACGGCCAGCCCTGCCAGTGCCCACCTGCCCCCTGCCAGTGCCCACCTGACCCCTGCCAGTGCCACATCAATAAAAAATGTGTCCCCCCGTCAGTGCCACCCAGCAGTGCCCATAGTGCCACCCAGCAGTGCCACCCAGCAGTGCCCACAGTGCCACCCAGCAGTGCCACCCAGCAGTGCCCACAGTGCCACCCAGCAGTGCCCACAATCTGCCTCAACAAAGGTGCTGCACCCCAGTGCCACATATCTGTGCCCATCAGTGTCATCTACCAGTGCCCAGCAGTGCTGCCCATCAGTGCCCAGCAGTGCCACCTATCAGAGCCACCTATCAGTGCCACCTATCAGTGCCCATCAGTCCCATCTATCAGTGGTACCTATCAGTGCCCCTTAGTGCCACCCATCCGTGCCACCCATCTGTGCCACCCATCCGTGCCATCTTATCTGTGCCCATCTTTGCCCATCGGTGCCGCCTTATCTGTGCCTATTAGTGCCGCCTTAACTATGCCTATCAGTGCCCACCAGTGCAGCCTATCAGTGCCCACCAATGCAGCCTATCAGTGCCCACCAGTGCAGCCTATCAGTGCCGCCTCATCAGCGCACTTCAATGAAGGAGAAAAATTACCTGTTTGCAAAATTTTATAACAAACTATTAAACATGATTTTTTATTTTTTTTTGCATTTTTTTTGTTTGTTTAGCAAAAAATAAAACTCCGAGCTGTAACTAAATACCACCAAAAGAAAGCTCTATTTGTGGGAAAAAAATTATAAAAAATTTCATTTGGGTACAGTGTTGTATGACCGCGCAATTGTCATTCAAAGTGCATCAGCGCTGAAAGCTGAAAATTGGTCTGGGACTGAGGGGGGTTTAAGTGCCCAGTAAGCAAGTGGTTAAATAATGTTTTGCGGTGACTTTCGGCATTTTTTTTACATGCTTGATCTGCAATATTTTTGTTACTGTAGTAAACGTAGAGATTTATGGATTATACCCATTATAGGCAGAAAAAAATTGGGACGCCGATCACCCTTCCTCCTTGTTTGGTGGTGTTATGCCACGTACACACGACCGGACTTTTCGAGGGACTAGGTCCGACGGACTTTCGGCGGAGTTCTGACGGAGTTCTGACGGACTTTCCGAATGAACGGACTTGGCCACACACAATCACACCAAAGTCCGACGGATTCTAACGTGATGACGCACGACTGGACTAGAATAAGGAAGTTCATAGCCAGTAGCCAATAGCTGCCCTCGCGTCGGTTTTTGTCCGTTTCTGGGTAGGAACTGGGTCCGGCGGAAAAATTTGAAGCATGTTCCATTTCTAAGGTCTGTCGGATTTTTTCAAATCAAAAGTCTGCTGCAGCCCACACACAATCGAATGGTCCGTCGGACCTTTGATGTCAAAAAGTCTGGTCGTGTGTACGTGGCATTACAGTACTCATGGGTTCCTGGCTGGGTCTTCCAAGATCTCCAAGGTTCCTAGGACCTCCACTACCACTAGGACTTCAAGAATTCCCAGAGCGCACATCATCATGTTCTAATGATGCTGGGCATGTTTTTTTAACCAGAAGGCTATTTAAGCACCTGCCTTTGAAGTGACACATGCTGTGTTGTTATACCAGCTATCCGAGAGGGCTTAATGCTATAATACTTACCTCCCAATTGACTGTGTGCTGCCAACCCAGATCGACTCGACTAGTCTCTAGCCTGCCGTCTGCCAAGACCCCTGCCTGGACCTAACTACTCACTTGCTTTCCTCCTACCAAGACCCCTGCCTGGACCTGACTACTCTTTTGCTTGCTCCCTGCCAAGACCCCTGCCTGGACCTCAGTATTCTCATTCCTGTTGCCTGCCAAGACCACTTCCTGGTATTGACTACTTTCTTGCTTGACACCTGCAAAGAGCCCTGCCTGGACCTTACTACTCTTTTGCTTGCTGCTTGTCAAGACCCCTGCCTGGACCTAAGTACTCTCATGCTTTTTGCTTGCCAAGACCCTTGCCTAGACCTGAGTACTCTCAAGCAATGCTGCCTGCCGAGGCCCATGCATGAGCCTGAGTACTCTCTTGTTTTCCACCTGGCAAGACCCCTGCTTGGACCTGACTACTCTCATGTTTGATGCCTACAAAGACCCCTGCCTAGATCTAACTATTCCCATGCTTGTCACCTGTCAAGACTCCAGGACTGGGCATGGCTACTCTCACTCTTGCTGCCTATCAAGACTCCTACCTAGACCTGACTACTTTCTTGTTTGCCATCTGCCAAGACCCCTGCCTGAACCTTACTACTAATTTTCTTGCTCCCTGCCAAGACCCCTGCCTGGACCTCAGTATTCTCATTCTTGCTGCCTGCCAATACCCCTTCCTGGTCCTGACTACTTTCTTGCTTGACACCTTCTAAGACTGCCGCCTGGAACTTACTACTCTTTTGTTTGCTGTGTGCCAAGACCCCTGCCTGGACCTGACTATTCTCATGCAGGCTGCCTGTCAAGACCTCTCCCTGGACCTTACTACTCTTTTGCTTGCTACCTGCCAATACCTTGGCCTTGACCTGACTACTCATAATTGCTGCCTACCAAGACCCCTTCTTGGTCCTGACTACTTTCTTGCTTGACACCTGCCAAAAACCCTGCCTGGACCTTACTACTCTTTTGCTTGCTTCCTGTCAAGACCCCCTGCCTGGACCTAAGTACTCCTGTGCTTTCTGCTTTCCAATACCCCTGTACAGGCCTGAGGACTCTTATGCTTTCTGCCGGCCAAGACCCATGCCTGAACCTGAGTACTGTCTTGTTTTCCACCTGCCAAGACCCCTTCTTGGACCTGACTATTGTCATGTTTGATGCCGACAAAGACCCCTGCTTAGATCTGACTATTCTCATGCTTGCCACCTGCCGAGACTCCAAGCCTGGACCTGGAGCCTGGATCTGGTTACTCTCATGCTTGCTGCCTATCAAGACCCCTGCCTTATAGCACTGATCGCTGTAAAAATTACAATGGTCCCAAAATAGTGTCAAAAGTGTCCGATGTGCCTGCCATAATGTCACAGTCATGATAAAAATCGCAGATCGACGTCATTACTAATAAAAAAATATTAATAAAATTCCATAAATCTCTCCCCTATTTTGTAGACGCTATAACACAAACCAATCAATAAACGCTTATTGCGTTTTTGTTTTTTTACCAAAAATATGTAGTAGAATACATATCGGCATAAACTGAGGACATTTTTTTTTTATATCTTTTTTTTTTGGGGGGGGGGGGGGGTTTATTAAAGCAAAAAGTAAAAAATATTGTTTTTTTTTTTCAAAATTGTTGCTCTTTTTTTTTTTGTTTATAGCGCAAACAATAAAAACCGCAGGGGTGATCAAATACCACCAAAAGAAAGCTCTATCCGTGGGAAAAAAAGGACGTCAATTTTTTTTTGTGGTGCAACGTCGCACGACCGCGCAATTGTCAGTTAAAGCCACGCAGTGCCGAATCGCAAAAAGTGCTCTGGTCAGGAAGGGGCTGAATCGGTTAATACTTTTTTTTTTTTTTTTTAAGGCATTGTATCTAATTGTATCCTATAAGCAAAAATAAGGTTTTTGGTACAGTAACAAAATGCGATAAGATCAATGACATGAAGATGATATCTGCTACACGTAGATCTACTCTAACTAAACCTGCCCTTTAGAATGCTCTAGTATATATAGAGCTGAAACATCAGCGCCAATGTGCAGCGCATCTGGGCAAATAGATCATTATAAGATAATGATGTCTATTTAAATCAGCCGAGAAGGCACTATTAACCACTTAGCGCATCTAATAACATTGGCTTGGCTGCTCTTTACTCACCCCTTCTTTCCTCTGTCCCCCCCGAAAAGCCCACTCCTTTGTCAGATTATAATCCCTCAATAGACCACAAATTACTCTGAGACGTTTTGGCATGAAAAGGACTAATAATCACCGTGGTTAAATTTTTCACATTGTATAAAACCATCTTAGCTGTAAAATGTCATTTGCAAAATCCGGGTTATTTATAGGCAGATTTGGTGTAATTGCAAAAAAAAAAAATCATATTTCATTATAAGCAAACTGTTCCAGACCGTGAACTCTTAGGACTTAAATATACTTAATACATAATAACAGGCAAAAGAGAATAAGGAACAAATTACAAGCAGGAAAAGAGGGATCCTTGTGGACCTCCTAAGTGGAACGAAAGTTTCTTTTTATTCTTTAAAAAAAAAAAGAGCAACAAAAACAAACAAACAAACAAACATATAAATAAACATTAAGCAGCACTCTCTATTACCTGAATACAAGATAACAATATATATACAAAAGACACCCAAATGTGTTGTGCTCTACTTTTAAAATTGCAATACATAAAATGCATAACATTACAATACATAAAATTGCAATACATAAGAAAGAAACATACATATTGTAAAAAAAAAAAAAAAAAAGAGACAAAAGAGAAATACGTACTATGCTCCACCGGGTGAGTTTGATCACGTCAGCATTTGGCTCCACTCAATGCGTTTCGTCATAGAAGTCTATTACCTGAATACAAGATAACTATATACTTATAAACACCCAAATATGTTACACTGTACCTTTAAACTTCCAGTCCATGGAAACCATTATAAATAAAGTGAGTAATAAATCATATCATGTGATCGACACAATATAGAAAAAAACAAAGGTCTCTAAATCAACCAAAACGTGACCGTGAAAGTGCAGACTTTTCCTCTGCTTGTTCACTTCTGCTAACTGTTTACAAGATGGAGAGATCCCACACTATAAAAGGTTTAATTGCACTTTAAAAGTAGCCAGAGCAACTCTAAGATGGTCCACAAAAGACGCTCCTCCATAATGGCTTCAATCAAAGCATTCCCACCAGTGCCGGGACAAGGTCATCCAGTGCCCAGGGAAAAGATGCCAAATTATGTGCCCCCTCTTTCCCTTAGGGTTAGGGTCAGGGTGCCCCCATCCCTGCCACAAACCCTTGTGCCCAGGGCTGCCGCCCCTCCTGCCCACCCCTTGTCCCGGCCCTGATTCCCACCATATAAAGCATGAAAGACAAGTACAGGGACTCCATAGCATAAAACCATTAGAAAAAAAACAAAAAAAACTGTTTATTATATGTAAGTAAGGTACTCAACATTTGTAAAAAGAGACAAGCCTGGAAATACAAACTACGCTCCACAGAGTAAGTGTGATGACGTCAGCATTAGACTCTGTCCAATGCATTTCATCATAAAAGACTATGACCTGAATACAAGATAATTGTAATAACAAATGTGTTGTGCTGTGCCTTTAAAATTCCAATCCATGGAAACTGCTATAAATAAAATGAGTAATAAATCATATCATGTAACTAACTCGATATATGAACAAAACAGTCCAAAAGTCCAGAACGCTACCGAACGTGACCATGAAAGTGCAGACTTTCCACGTGATTGTTTACTACTGTGCTCCAGTCAGAAACCATGAAATCAGACCGAGACAGAAGTACAGTTAAATCACACTTATTTAATAATAAAAGTAAAAAGAAGAAACATAGTCAAAACATAGCCAAAGTTCAGTAACCAGAACAGATAGTCAGCCAAGCCAGAAGTCAGGGATCAATGTAGTGGAACAGCAAGCAGGATCTGGAGCCAGAAGGGATGTCAGTAGGGATGAGCTCGGTGTTCGATTCGAACGCATGTTCGACTCGAACATCGGTCATTCATCTGTTCAGAACTTTGTGGACCGTTTGCACCAAATTCGTGTGGCACGAACAGTCCACAATGCACTACGCCATCACAGTGCATTGCTGGCTCATGTTTGGCCAAGCATGCACTGTGACCCCACATGCCTGGCCAATCACAGCACCGGCAGTGAGGAGAGCCATAATTGGCCACAGGCAGGATGCCTGTGGCCAATTATAGCTCAGGGGGTTTAGTACACGCCCCACGCTATATAAGGCCGCAAGCGCGGCGGCCTTGTGTAGTGTGTTGGTGTGCAGGGAAAGAGCTATATAGGCAGGGACAGTGTGTTCTTTTCTCAGCCATCTGCAGGAGTTAGTGGGTGTTGTGTGCCTCCAGCGCAGTATGTATCTATCCTTTATTGCTGTTGCTCTCTAAGGCACCTTTCACACTGGGGGGGTTTTCAGGCGCTAAAGCGCTAAAAATAGCGCCTGTGTAGCGCCTGAAAAAACCAGCCCCTTCCACTCCAGTGTGAAAGCCGGAGGGCTTTCACACTGGAGCGGTGCGCTAGCAGGATGGTGAAAAAAGTCTTGCTAGCCATATATTTGGAGCGATGAAGGAGCGGTGTATTTACCGCTTCTAAACCACTCCTACCCATTGAAATCAATGGGACAGCGCGGCTACACCGCCAGCCAGTTTTAACCCTTTTTCAGCCGCTAGCGGGGGTTAAAACCGCCCCGCTAGTGGCCGCATACCGCCGCTTAAATGACGGTAAAGCACCGCTAAAAATAGCGGTGCTTTACTGCCGACGCCCGCACCGCTCCAGTGTGAAAGGGGGCTAATACAGCCATCTGCAGGAGTTAGTGGGTGTTGTGTGCCTCCAGCACAGTATACAACTGTATCTACCCTTTATTGCTGGTGTTCTCTAATACAGGCATCTGCAGGAGTTAAAGTGGATGTTGTGTGCCTTCAGCACACTATACACCTGAAGATACCCCTTATTGCTGGTGTTGTCTGTTGCATAGCTTGCATATTAGCCTGTAAAATTAGCACTTTTGATTTCGAACGTTCGAGTCTCATAGACTTTAATAGGGTTCTAAAGTTCGTACGAATTTTAGGTCAGTTCGAAGGTTCTGGTACGAACCGAACCGGGGGGTGTTCGGCTCATCCCTAGATGTCAGTAAAGCAAGTCTTGAATAGGATTGCAGGAGGTAGTTTCTGTGATGTTGACCAAGGCAAGGGTGGAGATCCTCTAGACTGGACGGCTTTGTCCCCTTTCACACTGGGGCGGTTTTCAGGCGCTACAGCGCTAAAAATAGCGCCTGTGTAGCTCCTGAAAAAATCGGCCCCTTTCACTCCAGTGTGAAAGCCAGAGGGCTTTCACACTGGAGCAGTGCGCTAGCAGGATGGTGAAAAAAGTCCTGCTAGCAGCATCTTTGGAGCGGTGAAAGGAGCGGTGAAAGGAGCGGTGTATTCACTGCTCCTAAACCGCTCCTACCCATTGAAATCAATTGGACAGCGCGGCTATACCGCCGGCAAAGCGCATGAGACCCATTTCCTGATTGGCCAAAAGACAAGCGATTCTATTGGATCACGATGAGGAGAGAATAGGAGAGGTGGAGGCTGCCAAGGGAGATGCAGGGGACGAAGCCGCCGCCCGGAGCGAAGTGCTTCCTTTGGGTAAGTGTGGGGCTCATCAACCGACTGGTGGTTGTGGGGGTTGTCTGCAGACCTGACCGACTGACCCACGGGGGGGACCCCCCCACCCACCTAAAATATACCTCCAGCCGCCACTGGTTCTCCCCTCCACTGTAAGCAGAGAGCGTGACTGTCAGTCACTGCTCTCTACTCTGGTCCTCCAGTACTCACTGGAGTGCTGGGCTGGGGAGGGTACTTTTCAGAATCTAGACTGGCTCTGTGACATCAGCTGACAGCCAGATGCCTGGACTGGCAGCTGGCTCAGCCTCTCCGCTGCGTAGCTGGGAGACTGAGCCAGCTGCTCCCTCCCCAGCCCAGTGCTCCAGTGAGCACTGGAGGGTGCAGAACAGAGAGCCGGTGACTGACAATCATTTCTCTGAGTAAAGGGGAGAACTGAGCATTCAGCGGTTTTATTGCTCAGTTCCCAGTGCCAAGGTGGTATCTGATCCATTAGATTAATGCTGCATCCACCTAGTTAAGTATATGGTGTTTTTTATTTTAATTTTTTATTATTTTTTTATTTAATAGGAGTGCAGAACAAACTACACTCCTGTGATCCACAGGAGAAGTAGGACAAAAATAGCAAAAAAAATAAAATAAAAACATGTTAGGTTACATGATGGTTTTCCTTTAACTGCTTCCCAACCGGCTCCTGTATATATATATGGCAGCAGAATGGCTCTGCTGCACGAATCACCCTGTATATACTGCGGCTCCTTTAAGAGCCATAGCTGCATGGTAGGGGACCCGATGTGCGTGGCCAGTGGGTGTGATCCCCGCCAGCCACACCCGCGTTTGCAGGCACGTGAGCAGGAACGGGGATTTGTGTGTGTAAACACATAAATCCCTGTCTTGTCAGGGTAGGAGAAACAGCGTGTGTTCCTTCCTACTAAGTAGGAACAACGATATGTCTCCTCCCCCAGTCAGTCCA